>NC_048926.1:66940700-67136260 GCF_011077185.1 Oxyura jamaicensis
AGTACTTTCAAACCCTCTTTGTGTATAAAAGTTATCCCCCTTGAACATCCCACCAGATGGATGCTTCTTGCATATCCTATACAACTTCATCAACAAGGCCAGTTTCTATACATTTGTGAGCTCTGAGTAACTAGGTTATGGCTCTAAATTCAACTGAAATTGATCTACACTCACCTTCATCTTTTGATTTTGTTTCAGACTCCTGCAAGGAAACTTGAGTTCAAGCAACCTTTGGTGTCCTTTTTATGAGAAACTACCTAACACTTTATAACATTCTATAACTTTTATAACCTGAAGATGTCTCTCCGGGAAGAGGTGAATTAAGAGGTATTTTTATTTTAGTAGGCAGCACATTTAAAGGCATTCATCTTTAATAGAACTCCAATATAAGAGAGACGTAGTAGGGGAACGGCTAGGGTCTAAAGCCTGATACTTGCAATCTTGAAAAACAAGAGCAAACTTCCCAGCAATCAGATTAAAAGTTAAGAATGAATGTTGGGTAAATACTAATGCTTAAAAAGCGCCAGTTATGATGACTAGATGGCTGAAAACAACAGATAGGAGAAATAGTTGTGTGAATAAAAGAAAGCGTGCTTCCCCCCTCCTGTGCTGCTCTCCAGACAAGGAAAGAACTCCAAAAGCTGAGATTAACATGTACCTCAGATAAAGCACTGTCTCCCGATTAGCATGTTGATGCTTATTTACAATACAGAAGTGGATAACTGGCAAAACATGGAGGACAGCCTATAATTTTTATACCCAGAAATCTGTCACACTGCGCTTTCCTGAAAAATAATTCTGATAGAAAATAAGAACTATCTGTGTAAATGAATAATGTGAGAACAAGACAAGGTGAAGATACAATAAACTCAGAGCTGGCATACAGAATGTACTAAATGATATGTCTTGAGTGAGAGAAATGAAGTGCCGGCAGCCCTATGTGGGAACAGAGAACTAGCAGGTGTCTCAGGATCTGAGAAATCGTAACTCTGAAAACAATTTTACCTACCAGGTAAACAAAGGTCTTTATCCAGGGTTGTACCACAGTCCACTTACCTGACAGAATGATACTGGAAGGAGCTGGAATTGTTGTCCACTTGCTCAGCTCACTCATTTTCAGGGCAGCCAAACCCCGAAACCAGGTCCTGAAGCAACAGAAACAGCTCATCCACCACACAGCATGGGGCAGCATATGGGAAGCTGAAGTTACCTCTCCTGTTACCTATAGGTACCTATATGGGAAAATGGAAACTGGTACTTACAGAGTGAAATCCACAAAAAAAAAAAATGGAATATTACTATGAAGAGTTGAGCAGGCTAAGAGGGAAAAACTGATAAAGTCAGACCTGACCGGATGGTGAACAAACTACTGAAGTGCTCTGAAAAATTTGTCATTGAATGAGTCAACCATTTCCAAATACCTAAACAGCTGTGTCCAAAAAGCAGTTCACTAAGTGTCAGGTAAACACTGAGATCACTGAGCTTTTCTAACATTCTCATAGGAACAAACTGACCATAAATGTGCTAAACTCTTCCGCCAGTGGTTAATTCAATACAGATGCATCTCACTGGAGAAAGACGAAGTACCAGGATGCATCTGTGTGTGTGGCTGCCCATAGCCCAGGGTTCACCCTGCTCGGATATTGGCGAAATGGAGCGAGATAAAGAGTGAACGGCTCTGTCTGGGTGATATTCAGTGCCCTGAGGAAAATACCTGCTTTAAGCTTTGAGTAGCAGGACTACAAAATGTTACCTGTTTGGGACTTTAGGGGAATATAACTGGAAAAAAAAAAATGATTTTAGTATGACCAATCCTTAGCTTTCCCTGAGCAAAGAAACAGGATGTGAATAAGCTCACTTTTGACATTATGGTGGCAGGTAAAGACAAGGTTTCAGGTAGCTCCTACAAAACACTTCCATCCACTGTACCCACAAAACCAACTCTTGCTTTTGGAGGAAGGAACAATGAGAGCAGTCTCTGGGTTTAGCTGACATCCTAACAAGAGATGACACCAACCAATGATTTCTAAAGCTGAGGAAGGCAATAAAAGGTCTGGGCTAGCCCAGCACATGCAAAACTGGAATAAAAGGTCTGAATGGAGGAGTTAAGGACTGAAGTGCTGGGTTGTAGGCAGCTAGCTGGAAGTGATGGCAAAGCATCCCTTTGTGGGAGCAAGGACATGCTTCCCTTTAGAAACTGGAGATGAACAGCATGAAACATTGAGCTCTTGGACTGGCAGCTTAAGTAATATGCATCAAGGCAAACTGCCTGTAACTTTGTCCCATGCACAGCTACACCAGTCGGTAGGTAAATAGAGACTGGGCCAGACAAGGGTTCAATACTGCTTGACAGAATGGTAGTAAAAGTGGTAATCCAGGTGTATATATCAGGGCTTTACAGTTTTATTTGGCAGCTTTTCAAAGAAGCCTTGTATTTTTCAACCCATTCTTGTTGTTGCCTACATTACAGAGATTGTTTTGATCCTGAACTGGAGCAGTGTGAAGCCCTCTGTCACTGAATGCTATGTATTACCTAACACACAACAGGGAGCAGAGCACTTTGCATAATACTTGAGGTACTCACACTGCAAGCAGGACAGCTAGGAAAGAACCTGAGTCAGTGGATACAAAAGAGTAAATATCTGGAGATACTTAGGGCAAACTCTTCAGCAGGGCATCAGTCTTCATTGTCTTACAAGACAAACAAACATAGTACAACAGGGGAACACCAATATTAAAATGTACATTTAAAAAAATAAATAAATAAAAGTTGAAGGCCTTACTGTAGGGAACGTGCAATAAAGAGGATTATCCCAGTGCACCATTCAGTTAAGGTAACTGTCTGTGATGTCTGAAGCACTAGAATGTACTGATTTTTCAATAATTCTCCCTAGAATTATTAGATCAGAACTTCTCTCATAACTGTCTCAGCTCTAGAAAATTCCCTCTAGAAAATTAAGTCATTCAAATTTCTGAGTGACACTCTTTGTTTCATTCAAACCAGTGAGTAAATATTTCCAGGTTTTAAATTTGGAATAGACATAGCCTCTGGAATATGTGCAGAGGCTAGTTGTTAGTCTGCTATACCGCTATCAGATCTTTCACAGCATATTCCATGAGAGTATTTCTCTTCAGTTCTGCATGTATTTGATAATATGGAATTATTTGTGTCATAAAACTGAAGATGTTCTGTAGTCTTATCTTTGCTGATAAAAAACGTATCAGTCTTGCAAGCTCAGCAGCTAGCATTTACATATATCTCAGTTTTGATCATGAACCATATCTTTTAGCAGGAAATTAAAATCCCTTGTGGAATAGTATCAAATCTATGCTTACAAAACACATCAGTGAAAAGCATTGCTGATGTCTCTTCAGAGGATTTAACTTGACTGTGTCACATTAATCACCTCTGAGGTAAAGGAATGACTCATAATTGTTCTCCATTACCTTCTGTTTGCTTTTTCAGTATTGCAAAAATGCCCAGGCCAGGACTATGGATCATAAATCTCACAGGATTTGTAGACAAGACTCTGAGTGGTTTTTGCTATCCTGTGTTACATCCTGGCCTTATTCTTTGGCTTATAAAAATCCTGTTAAAATATATGCAGCTTCTTAAGCACCATGTTTCCAACTTCAATTCTAGGACCTGTTCTGTTCGACATTTTTACCAGTGATGTGGACGCAGGACTGGAGTGCATCCCTTGCAAGTTTGCTGATGACACTAAACAGGGAAGTGCTGCTGACTTCCCGGAGGGACAGGAGGCCTTGCAGGGGGATGCAGACTGGAGCAGTGGAGCACTGGGCGATTAACAATGGCATGAAGTTCAACAAGGGAAAATGCCGGGTGCTGCACTGGGATGGAGCAATGCTGGGCACAGGCACAGACCGGGAGGCTGGGGAGCACAGTGAGGACACTTGGCTCATCTGGTCTGGAGAAAAGGAGGTCAAGAGGTGACCTCACTGCTCTCTGCAGCTTCCTGAGGAGGGGAGGCAGGTGCTGGTCTCTGCTCCCTGCTGAGTGATGGGAGGACACGAGAACAGCACACAGCTGCACCAGGCAGGGCACGAGAAAAAACTTCTGTACCGTGAGGGTGGTCAGACACTTGGAACAGGCTTCCTAGAGGGGTGGTTGGTGTCACAAGCCTGTCAGTGTTCAAGTGACATTTGAATAATGCCCTCAATAACATGCTTTAACTTTTGGGTAGCCCTGAAGTGGTCAGGCAGCTGGATTCAATGATCTTTGAATGACCTTTCCAACTATTATATTCCTCTTCCTTTGGACATGATGCTTGTGTCAATCCTTATAGGCAAGTTCATCTATAGGACTGTTCTACATCCTTTAGGATAACCTCACACGTATTTGCTTTTCAGTGAAGTAACTCAAAACTACTGCGTATCAATACCCAAATAAACAGACTGTATTTGCAGTTAATGGAAAGATTTAAAAATTTTTTTTTAATATCTTTTTTTTTTTTTTTTTTTTTTCTGCTAGCTAGCACAGTGGAATACCTATAAAGAAAAAGTGTAAGTGATCATTTAAAGAAACAAGGGAAACATCTATTTCTAAGACAAATTATTTTCTAATGAAGGTTGATTAGAGAAGAACTTAATATGTTCAGGGACATTTCATCAATGTTTTTTCATGCTAGAAAGCTGACTATTATTATTATTTATAATTATATAAATTTAAATAATAATAGTAGTAGTAAGACATTTTTATTATTGAACAGGCTTTTCTGTATCTTACTGGTGCCTGGTCTTCTCAATTATTTGGCTGGTTTATTTAGTCACTTCCCCATACCAACAGTTCTGACCCTGGATGTCATCATGATGAACAGGGCAATTTTAAACACTATAATCTCTTTGAGAATGGTGTTTTACTGGCTTTAAGATCCTTACTGAGTCTTTCAGAAGTGCATACAAACAGAGAACTCCAGTTCTCCCCTTTCAGGATCTTTGCCAGAAAAAAATGATCTTCTGATCCTCTTAAAAAATGGAGAGGGTACATCTTACAAATAGGGAAAGAACACAATAAAATGTTAATTACAACACAACAGTCAGTGTAGGACAGTTTGTGTGCAAAAATAGTCAGGTCAAGATGCAGAGTGAGCCAGGGCAAAAGCAAAAAAAGGTAGAATCTGTCAACAAACAGAACAAAGGAGAAGCCAGAAATTTGGAGGAAGGTTTTCAAGAAACCCAAGGGAGCACCAGAACTCTAGTTCATAATTTAGTCTGATGCATCCTTCTTGTGGGGGTTTTAGAAAAACACTCAGGGATCATGTTCATAAAAATCTGATGGCCTGAAGACTAGAGGTTAGAGGAAAGCAGGTGCATTTTTCAGATTATGCATAACAACTTGCATCTTCGAGAGAGCCACAGTCCTGTCACTCACTGGGACTGGAGGAATACTAGCTCTCCAAAGGCTGGCCCAGTTGACTTCCCCAGGCAGATAGTCTCCAATATCTTTCCCTTCATTACAGAGTGATAATCTGTACTTTGAAATTAAAGAAAAGCATGTTTTCTTCCTGCATATGATGATATATTCAATTTCAAATTGGTTAATCTCACCTTTGGAAATCAATTTCTTACTGATTTTTCTCCAGATTCAACATGTTCCTTGAAGTGCTGCAGGTTGTCAGAGTCATATTTTTCTGTCCTTTCTTGTGCTCATAACTATCAAAAGGTTACAGTTGATTTACCACAGAACTTTGTTCCCAAATTGGGAAAAAGATAAGCTTTCAAAGATAGAAAAGGGAAAAAGGATGATGCAAAGAATGATGCAAAAAAATCTTATGTCTGTGCCTGGTCACTAAGTCATCAGAAAGGCTCCATCAAACCAAAGGAGATTATCAAATGCTTTTTACCAATGCCAGTACAGGGTATTTGTTGAATGCACATATTGACATTCAAGAGGTAGAGCAGATTGCTGTACAAGTGATATGAAGGTCTCTTGTATCTCTTTACAGAAGAGACATCACTAGTTTATCTGGATACTGACAGAGCTCTGATGTGCTGGATTTTCAAGGAAGGAACTATTATTTTTTAGCTAACGCAGAAGTAGGCTAACATTGCAGTTGAAGGCACTATCTGATTGGGAACCCCTGAACTCACTTGACTGAAGATGGCTACGATGAAGGGCTACTGTGACAAATAGGAAGCACAGTCATATCTTCAGCCTGGTTTTGATTTAGGAAGAGCTATGAAATGTAGAATGAGGTTCCAAGTTCATGCTTTCTGACCTTGCACAGTGGAATAAGGTTGATTAATAGGAAATTTCCTTTCTTGCAACATGCTGAAATCATTATACCATAGGGATATGACCTTTTTGCTCGGATACCCTTATACATTCATATTCAGGCCCCCCTGGAAGGACCTCAAGGGTAGATTTTATTCATCTAACATAGCAGTTAAACCATGAACTTTGCTCCGGGCGCTGGAGCAAACTCCACATTTGGCTTTTCTTTCATATTGACCGTTTCAACTAAATATTCATTTAAAATCTGTCTGGTCCCAGGTGGAAGGCTGATCTCAAAACTTACAAATTTCAATGATGAAAAAGATATTCAGCAATCTAAAACTAAATCTGTCAACTTTTTTACTTTTTTTTTTTTTTTTTTTTTTTTTAACGTCAACTGTTCAGGCAGAGAGACATTAAAATTACCTGAGGTGCTCTGCATTCCCAGTTTGGAGTTGTTCGTGGCAGCAAGTAAGAGAATCACTGCACAGCCGTGCACAAGGTCACTTAGGACCTTGTATGGTCTGACATGCAGAAGGACTTCAGGGTACTTCTGTTACTGACTGCAGACACAATGAAATCCATCAGTAGGCTACCAAGCAGACGTTTGATAAGCAGATGTAGGGATGACAGCTGAAAGGGTACGGGAGCCTGCAAGTTCAGTTGTAGAAGGAAATCGAAAGGAAGCCAAGTTGCTTATTGGGTGTTGCAGTGACGAGTACATGCAATACATGTTGCCTAAATCACAACCAAGAAACTCCATTTTACTGCAGTTCTCCTCAATGATACACTGAACTCTCATGCTTAAAAAAAAAAAAAAAAAAAAAAAAAAAAACCTACTCTGCTAATTTTTCCTTTTTGACTCTTTATTACTTTTTTTTTTTAGATTGTGCGTTAGTATACAATTTTCTAAGAAACTTGGATGACTGCCACTCATCCTACAAGAAACAGTGAACGAACACAGCTCCAAAGGGATCAGGTCGTGTTTATGGTCTTCTTTTTTCTGCATTGATCTGATGAATTTCACTTCTGTTGTCCTAATTCAGGATCTAAAGATTTTTTAGCTTGTTGCCATCCACAAGAATTATGTGGGGAAATGGATATGATTTTATTCGCACAGAGTTTAGCTGCAAAGATAAACTGGGCATCTAACAGGTTCGACTGAGAAATAGGCCAAATGGTTAATAACCCCCATGTCTTGAAAGGCTGCACTTATTTTCCTTCCCTTCTCATACAGATACTTTCTGTCTCCCTCTCAAAGCAAGTTTCAAACTTGGGGTGCTAGGACAACCTCCTTTGAAGCTTTATCTCACATGGAGCAATACTGGCCCTGGACAGGAGATGGGATTCTCTAGGGAGCAGAGATGAAGCAGGGGATGAGAAAGGTTCTTTTTTGTTCTCTGTGTCCGTGCTGCCTATCTCCAGGCTGTGTATGAGTTGTAAATAGCAGGGATTTGTTACAAATCATAAGAGAAGATGGCAGAGATCCATCATCATAAGGTGTATCTCCTGACTGAGACATCAAGGATTCACATGGGATGCAAAGCACTACTCCTTGGACTTATTCCTCACACAGATATCAGGATAAAAGCACTGCTTGCCATGAAGAAGAATTTTTAATCCCTTCTGGAGAGAAGAGCTAAATTAATAACTGTCTGCCTGGGCTACATTTTCAGACTGGCCCAGCACAGTCAACTTCTCTAACCCTTTTCTGACTCACTCGTGTTGAGGAAAGAGGCAGAGCTCACCTACCTGGCAGTCTGAGGCTGAAACTAAGACTCACTGCCTAAGTTGTACCTCAGTGCTCAACAGTGAGCAGGGGTGGAGCAGGTGACATGGTTCTTTCCTCACTCACCTGGGCATTGCTCAGATTAATTCCCTGCTGCCTGCAAGGATATTGACTACTTCAAACACTTCAGAAGTAGAAACAGTTGTTTTTGTTAATCAAACTGCTTTCTTTTTTCCCCAAACCCACCCTGTTTACAAGTCTCAAGGCGGAAAAACAGGGTGATGATGGAAAAAGTATAGCATTCTCACACTGCCAATGACTAAAACTCTCAGCTCTGCCCATGAAATCCAATTTATTTATGTTGGCCAGTACTGAACCTGTGGATTGGAACGAGAAGAAACAAAGTCAGCTCACCTGTAAACCAATCTCTTCCTATGAACCTTCTGATACAGCACAGATGCGAGGAGGAGTCTTGTTAGCACTGACCTATGTATGCTGTTTCTCCTCCTTTCATTTGTCCTGAATGACCAGAGGTTGAATTTCAAAAAGGATGACCTTGGTCTCCAGCATGTCCAATCCTCTAACTAGTTCTCTCCAGAAGAGGCCAGCTGCCTGGGATTGTGAATCAACGTCTGTCTCAAAGACATGTATTACATTCTTCCAAATTTCCTTGAAAATATGTTGTATATTACCATATAGGGACAGCCCAGTTAACAGTGATGACAAGAACGTAAAAGAAAAAATGTCCCACTGGAGGAGGAATTAGCTCTAACAAGGTATTCATTTGAGTTAGCAGCCACCCAAGACAGTTATGCCTCCAACACATGTAGAGCTAGCTCCGTATAGCCCTTCTCAGTGAATAGAGAAAACTTTGGAAAACCATGGAAGATATTTTAGTCTCAGCAGAGAAGGAACTAATCTTGCCAGGGAGAGGGACAAATGCTTCCCGGATGCATAGCTCCAACACAGCTGGACAGCATCTGACTTGTAAAAGCCCAGTATTGTCTGCTATCACTTGAGAAACAAAATACTGAAGGAACAAAGAGATCATCTAAACACTTTAATTCAGTTAAAATTACAGCATATAATTTTGCCTGATCAACACAATTACAAAGGCCAGGGGAAAACCCAAGAAAATTGATTCATTATTATGGAAATTAGAAATCACTTTACGCAAGAGTTGCAGATAAAGGCATCTTAATAGTTTATGAGACATCATCAACAGCATATCAGACAGAAGCACCTTAGTTCATCCACCTAGATGAAATCACTGTTACTCAGAAGGGCAATTTGATTGATCTATAGAAAACAAAATTTCTCACAACGGCTTAGAATGTTGTTCATTAGTTGAATAAGGGAACAATGGTTACAAAATGATGTGATTTATTCACTGGGCATTATTAAGATCTGTCATTACTTTACTGAAACATGAGTGAATTCATAATCTTTGAAGCTATGATATCTCCATACACCCAAGCAATGAAATGTTACTGATACTGGTGGAAACAGTGGAAGTGTAAAGAGGAGCTTTTCACCACAATAAACATTTTTCCCTTGACCAACTTAAGATTTAATGTTTCAGTAAATTTCTTATGCTTTGAAAGAACATGACTTCAGAGTCTTTAAAATCACATACTGTTAAGGCGAGGGAAATGAAGCTGCAAGACAGAACTCGAAGCTGATGTGTCAATAAATGCAGGAATTATAGTGGTATTTTAAAGCCTGCTCTAGTGAACCAAAGCAGGTTTGGAGTTTAGTCAAAATATGAGATAGTTAACTTGCATTTTTCTATGTTCCTAAATAATTTATTTAAACAATCTTAATGCAGAAACTTACAGAAGATTCATATTTTGTTGAGAAAAAAGAAATATATGCCTAAGACTGAACTGGGCAAAGATAATCCAACTTGGATTCAACAGCCAATAATACATCGTTAGTATTGTTTCTGCTAAGAGATGTATAAATAGTTGTCCTTTCCCAGTAGGTCAGTATTTTCAGTGCAGTTCTCACATTGTTTTTCATTTTAGGCCTAGAACTCCCAGTCTTCATGTCAAAACAATACTGATGATTGCTTATACCCAAACTGAAAACAAAAGATTTCCTTCTTTTGCCAATGGTCCATCTGAAGCAGATTTTGATATTACAGCTTTCAGAAAAGTAGTCAGGGAAAATGCTGTCTTTCTTTAATATTTGAACAAAGATGAGTCAAATGTTTTTAAAATGAACCTAGATATATCAAAATGGATTTACTAATTTTTATTCAGATTTCTTGTTCTAGAGCTCAAAAATTCTCTTCAATCATCTCTACTCAACATTACCTCAGTAATCTAAGTTTTGTAACATGCCTAATAGATAGCGCAGACCAATGCTTTTCTAGCACCCTGAACTGAAAAGATCCTGGGAGGTATTCTATTCTTTCCTGGAGTAAAAACTCAAAACTAACCCCTCAGTGTTTTAACAGTATGCAAATATAATAAACAACAGCCTGAAAACCTTCAGCATGCACATTCTTTCATGTGATCCCACTCCAACCTAGAACATTCAGTTCTGAATCAGCTAAATCCCTTCTTCTGCCTAGGAACATACTTTTCTTCCCATCTCCCCTGAGGTGTGGCTTTGGATCCAGTCCCTGCTGCAAGACAGATCTCCCATTCTGCCTAGGCATCCTCCAGTCTATACTGGTGTTTTTCTATCATTCCAACACTGCTTGGATTTCAACCAAACTAAGCAGGGGCAGCTGCTTAAAAAAACTAATCAAACTAAAAACTAATCTTCCTTTTCAGGTTCAATCAGGACCAGAGAGTAGCAACCTGAATAAAAGCTTTCCTTTCCGCAGTCCACTTGTATTAGTCAGTTTTCTGTCCTTAATTCAGGAGCACTTTAATGACTGACAATGCTCTTCTCTAAGATGATATTAGATGTGCCATCATTACTTAATAGTGCATAACCCCAAAGCTTCATATTACATATATAAAAAGTTTTTCTAATCTAGGCATTTATTTTTGAGTGCTCCTTGACAAGTGTGCTTCTTACCATTAGGTGTACTGTGGCTTTTGTTACGGCTTCAAACAGTAAGAAATTCAGTACATTTAGCAAAAAAGCACTGCTTAAGGAACCATAAATCTCTTTATCCATCTGCCAACAAAGACGAACTCTAAATAAATTTTGCAGCCATTACTATCTTGGGCTTTGCTTTTCTCTACTTTTCCCTTACACAGTATTTTACTTTTAAAATGTTTTCTATTAACTCTAGATTAAAAATTCTCTTCTTGTTATCCTATGCTTTAATTGATTTTGGTCAAATTTGAACAGCCTGACATTTATGGATTAGTTCAAATTACTAGGTACAGTTACACAATTGGCCATAGATTTCATAGTTAACTCCGCTTTACTTTTTCCCCCAATTTATTTCCCATTCCCCTGCTATGCAAGGTTTTTCTATCTAACCTGCTCCATATTTTCTCTTCCTTTGCCTACATTTTCTTTCTATATACACTTTTGCTGTCTTTTCCAGTGTTCCTCTTCTCTTCCTCGTAGGTTTCTCACTCACAGATTTCACCCTTGGGCATGTCCATTATTCTGTCTGCTCCTTTCTTTTTCCCACGCTCAACACCCAGTTTCTTCTTACTCTGGCTACGGCTTCTTGTTATTTTCTTCTCAGATGTGCCTCCCAGTTTGTCCAGTGCTTCTCACTCTACCAACTGGTCCTGCTTCCCTCCCTTCCTCTAGGATTCATCAGTGGCTGCCTGTATTTACACAGATAATACCCCTCTCACACTTGAACAACTGCCTCAGCATGTCCTACATCCACACAGAGAAGTCTTTACTCCACTTCAGGCATGACTTCCAGAACCTGGATCCCAGGGCACTTGAAGAAAGCACTCAAGAGCAGCCTCTTAGCACACGTCTGATTGCTCCACAGTACAACCAGAGAAGCCAGGACTTAAGATGCAAAGGCGATTTTCCTACCTATGCTAACTGTGAAGCATTGCTAATACCGGTACAGCAGAGGTGAGTCCTGAGAAGGATACAGTGGGGTTGTGCTCACCTGCAGATACACACTGACTGCATGAAATGAGCGAGGCAGCAAGTTGCTGTTGAATAGAGAGACAGAGGAAGAGATGTCTGCAAGTAGTAGTGTCATAACCTTAGAAGATAAGGCACGTTGCCACTGGCTTGACAGGAGGCTTGATTTTGGCAGCAAACTTTATAAGGCATACAGAGTAAGAGTCTACTGTACAATGGTCCGTGATTTCTTCTTTGCAATAGGGTAACAGTGTTACCTTGCAGGAATGGTATGGTATGGTATCATATGGTATTTCAGTTAAGAACTATGATAAATCTCTTCTTTTTTTTTCTCTTTGGTGCCCTTTGCTCACACGTAGGCTGTTGATCTCCTTACCTTCTTAATCTTTTCTAATATCTCTCAGCTCAGGTAAGTGGTCCAAATTCCTCCTGTATTGAGCTGACAGCACAATTCCTAATAAAGGAACACAAAAAGCTCAAAACAACCCTCAAAAACAAAACAAAGGAAAACAAACAACAACAACAAAAAACACCAAGAACTGTGGCAGAAGAGGACCTAAAACCCAGCAATTTGAAAGATACCTTTTGGCTATACTCAAATCTAGTGTCACAAGCAAACGACTCTCAAAAGAAAACTGGCTGCTTGGGTATTAAACATCCCTGTTTTAGGCATCTAAAAGAAAAAAAACAACCTTGTTCAGTGAATCCCTTAAGGAGAAAGAGAGACATGCTAATACTGAAGATTTTCACATCCTTTCACCTATTGTTAGCCCCGAGTAGAAGTCACATACTGTGCCCATTATTAAGGTGCAGCAATGAACTGACTGGCAATGACTGGCAACAAACAAGAACTAAGATGACTTTTACCTTCTCATACTGTTCATGAACTTCCATTCATCTGGAACTAATGTGTGAAAATATACTAACTTGGCCTTTAAGTCACTGTACTTTATTTCTTCCTGTTAGCTGTAAAAACAGTGGTGGACAACATTAGGAAGGATCAACAAATAGCTTTCAGAAATCTGGCTGTCAGACTACTTCAGTGTTCTTTGTTATATATTCCAAGCTCTCTCCCCCCAGTTATACACAGTTATGCTACTTATGATTCATTGGTATGCATGCAGTGCTAAGAAGCTGTATTTATTCTCAGTGCTAAAAGTAAACACTGAAATCAGTGACAGTGTTGATTATTTACAAGAAAAATATGTTTTTAACTAAAAATAAGAAAAATAATGAAATAAAATTAATACAGAAAAAAAACTCAGACAATCCATTTAAAAATTTTGAATTTATTTTGACAAATTTGCAACAAGCATTATTAATTGTGTCAATAACAATTCAGAAGGACAGAGATTTCATTTGCTGTGTATTTCCTCTATTACTAAAGTTTTATATTGTTTTTATGCATAAAAAATAGATTTTATTCCAGGTCTCTCAATAGTATGCAAGTTTATATCAAATCAAGTGTCATAGCTAAAAGGTCAAAAAAAGAAAAGAAAAAAAAAAACGGAGGCAGGATAGCATTCTCTTTTTTTTCTGCAAGTAAAGCTACTCTTTACAACTGCTCAGAAAACAAGAGAAAGCCCATTAGAATCCTCAGACTCTTAACAATGATTTCTCTTGGTTAATGTTACTACTCTAAAAGGAGATAAGCCATATAATTTTACAGGAAGCAAACCACTGAGTCCTCCAGCAAACACAGCTTGGCAATCTATCTTCGATTCAAAATAATGAGGTGGCAGGAGTGTGATGGAGAAATAAGTCTTCAAAAACATCACGTAAGGGAATCCAGCTGTGCTTGTATAGTTTCCAGCTATTTAAAGGAACAAAAAGAAAAAAAAAAAAACACAACTTCACTCACATAAGATATTGTTTAGAAACATGCAAACTGAAAAAAAAAACAACATTCCAATGTCTTCAACTATGCATACTAAATCTATTCATATAGCAATAAAAAATCTTGTACTCATGAATATTTGTTTTTACATGAAGCTATTAGAATTCATTGCTGCAGTTTAAATATTCAAATTTTAAAGAAACAGTTGTCTAAATACTTCCTTTTTACATGCACAGATGTTTTGCTGTGAATTTCCAATGCATAATAACAAGGTAAAAAAATAATAGAGTTCATTTTGACTGGATTATGAGCCTGGCATTTCGACATAACACAAAGATGCTCTTTCCAGAGAGCTCCTTATTGTTGTTAATCATCAGCTTCTCCTCTAGACCTAGCCACCAGGTATGATTACAATGACTCCAAGACCTGCCTATTCCAAATTTGAAAGCACAGACTCTTCTTGAAAATGCTTTATGTGATCAAACAAATCCAACAGCTTTAATTAAAATTGGATCCATTTTCCTTCCAATTTCATTAGATTTAATTCATATAGGCAATACTTCCTGCTGAGCAGCATAAGGTGTTTACAAAGGAACTACAGTATTGTAAAAACTACAAACCTTGTTATAGAACTCAAACAGCTCCTGATGGCTAAATTCTACAAACACTTTCTTCAGGTTCTGTGAAAGAAAAAGAAAAAAAAAAAAAGAAAGGAATAAGCAAACTTTTTTTTCCCACTTTTGGTATTCATTCCAATAATCCACAGTGCGGGTTTAAGCTATATGAAAGATAATGTTTGCAATAGATAATTTTCCTTCCATTTGCTACAGCATCCTTCATATATGCATATTCCACTTCAGTGATGAATTCAAGTCCACAGGTACATCTGTTCTCCTGCTGTAGAGAATAATAATAAAATATTCTATAAACATCATTTTGTTACCTTATTTGTAAGTCACAGATAAAAATGAAAGATTATATTAATCTTGCTCAGCAGTCCATCTAAGATCTGGTAAATAACATCATACAAAGTCAGTAGTGTATTTGATTGAACCTGCACAGCTATTAACGTACTGTGTGTTAGCACAATAAGAGCTAATAATAATTTCCATTCATTAATCTAATGGTTATGATGTTAGTATGCTGACATCGCTATAGGCATCTACACACAGATTCAGCCAAAGTTAACAATTAACACAACGGCTTCAAAGCAGTCCTATAACAGTAGTAAAAAAAAAAAAAAAAAAAAAAAAAAAAATATGAAAATGACTGTGAAAAAAACAGATGGTGGTAATAATCCCCTGCATGCGTGTGCTGATGTCTGTGGAGATGGGGGTTAAATTAAAATCTTTATCCTGCTTAACTTGCTTGCATGAAACAGGTAGTTTAATGCCTGCTACTTTCAATCATAGTACCAATCTATCCAGATTGTTTCTAGTCTTATCCCTTCTAGTTTGCTTTGTCACTTTCCTCCTTTTAAAATAAATATGTAACTATTACTGCACATTCTGTGTGTTGCTGCTAGGTTTTCCAATGCTTGGAGGCTTTCCTGAGGATCACAGTTGCACTTCCATTAACACTAACAGGGCTCTCTGAAAACTGAATCTGTGGACGTCTACTCACAAAACATGATTAGTTCAAATGATGTATACAGGCTAGTTTTGTGAAACTGGTACCAACCTGATGCACCCCTTAAATAAGCAGAAAAATGCTTGTTCAACATTTCAGCTTAAATTAGCGAGGGTACTTTTGCATATGGACAAGGCTGTGGGCCAGATTCTGTATATTCTAACACTGATGCAGTCTTGATTTAAGTCAAATAAAGCTGCTGAATTTGGCACACCAAATTCACAAAAGCAGCAGAAGCCCTGGGAACTCAGGATAGGTATTGCCTTATGCCTGTTCCAAAAACAAACTGTAAGACACAGGAAAGGGATAAAACGACTGGGGCCAGACTGTCTGGTGCAATTCCTCCTCCTCTCTCTGCAGAAAGAAGGATCCTTTCCAACAATTTCAGGAAGGCTACAAAAGCCTAGAAAAAGACCAGTAATTTGCATGAGAGACCAATCTTCTCCCTCTGGGAAGGAACAATGCAATTCTGGGAATCGTATGGTGAATACGAAATAAAACTACTAGAACAGCAGTTCTCTTTGCCATGATTCCAGCTGATTCCCCCTCCAAACAGCACAATGCAGTGACAGGGAAGTAAAAGCATTTTTAAATGCATTCTACCAGCTCAAAAACAAAGAGAAAGCAAACAAGTGGTTTCTTCAGAAAGGAAAAGGGGTAGAGGAAAGAAGAAAAGATATGCAATTAGCAAATGGATAAGCCTGGATGTTTGGCATTTGCAGTTCCTGAAGGACTTTGGTGTTTGAATGGGAGAAAGTAAAACTGAAAGGAGAAGTTTTGGGATAAAAGGAAGATATATAACTTAAAATTTATCAGTCACAATGAATAAAGTAAGGATTGTCTCTTGAATGGTTTCCGGCAGAAAAGTCTGCTGGATTTCAATACAACAGTTTCACAATGTCTTCTGCAAGGGGCAGGTTGGGTATGTGACACCTCCAACCAAGATCAGCGTGATCTACTAGATCTCGTTTCTCTGAGCTTCACATATCCACCAAGACTGGTGTCTTCTGGTACTACGTCAGATCAGAAAGCAAGATCAACTTCTCACATACAATAAAAGATAATAAGTTTGTCTTTCCTCTTTTTCTCTAAGCACACTCCAGTACCCTAAGTCACTGGTTAGGGTAGGCAAATGAAAAAAGCGTGGTCATCTTAACTGAAGTTCTTTTGATACTTAGAAATAAATCGGTATTCTTTATGAACAGACTGCAATCTCCTCATTATTTAATAGTCACGGTCTGATAAGTGAGACAAAATTCACGTTGCATTGTGGCAGGCAAACGTCTATGGAGATCTAAAAGAAAGCATGAAGTCTATAATTTTGTGCCAGTCTGTTTCTCATCTGGAATGGTTCAGTGGGACAGAGGATATAACAATCTTTTATGAAACATGTTGTGCATGTGCACCTAATTCTCTGTTAAATAGAACTGTTTCTGTATGTGAAAAACTTGGTACATCTGCAATAGATACCGCTTTGACAGCAGTGTCACAAAGAACAGTGCAGAAATGTGGCACCAGCTGAAAATGTTCTTTTCACTGTCTTGTATTTCTTACTAGCATTAGTCTCTTGAGGAAGGTGCCAAACGATCATTGTTAAATGATCAGGAGTTCCCACCTAAACCACAAAACCAACGTATCACAAATAGGTCCTTACAAGTAAAATCTATGTCACAACAGGCTGATGGCCCCACATTTTAGCTGAGACATCCATTATTCACTCACTGCCCTTAATCAGTGAACACAAATAGCTGTAATTAAAACATAATGTGGACTAGGTTATAATCCAGTTCTTTAATTTTTCAGTAGAAGAGTATTAAAAATGACTACATATCTAAAATATTGCTAAAGACCCTAAAGTAGGCAAATTCCTAATCTACTTTAAGCAATTTTGCTCTGATAAGGATACAAAACTACCCACTGCAATCTTTTTTCATCCATAACTAAAATATAGGATAAAAAAAAATCACTTTCAGCTTACTGACTTAATTAAATGTCACTGTGTGCAGAGGAGTCTCAGCCTATTTATGAAAAGTGCAGTTAAGCTGCCTTCTTTTATCTACACATACAAGTTTTCAGATGCTGCCTGACCTAGTATGCGTTTCCCAGAACATAAATAAGAAAACAGTAATTTGCTGGATGTCTAACTTCTCTACTCATTCTATCAAGTACATCATTCTCTTTCCTTCTTTCCTGATAAATGTATCTGTTTCCCCACCCCCTTATTCTTCACCTTCACTCTACTTTTTCCCTCATTTCTGCCATCTCATTTTCTTTTTGCTATTATTATCTTCACGTGAAAGAAAAGTAACAGAGTAACGAGAATACTAAACAGCTTGGAATAGTTTATTCCTATTGTCACAACAGTCACTCCCATGTTTTTTGTAATTAGATAACAATTTTTGGTCTCCTGGCAGTAAAAGTTTCATCTCTGACGTCTGAGTTTCACCCTTGAGGGTGACGGCTTCATAGCATCAGAGAAACACAGTTGAACAGAGATGTTAATTGTATGAATAAAATATATACCAAATGTTAATTCTTTGGATAGCCTTGAAAATGTGGGATGGGCTTTTTGTCTGTCATAGAATCAAAGAATCATAGAATATCCTGAGTTGGAAGGGACCCATAAGGATCACCAAATCCAACTCCTGGCACTGCACAGGTCTACCCAAAAGTTCAGACCATGTGACTAAGTGCACAGTCCAATCGCTTCTTAAATTCAGACAGGCTTGGTGCAGTGACTACTTCACTGGGGAGCCTGTTTCAGTGTACAGCCACCTTCTCGGTGAAGAACCTCTTCCTGACGTCGAGCCTAAACTTCCCTGCCTCAGCTTAACCCCATTCCCACGGGACTTATCACTGGTGTTTATGGAGAAAAGGTTTCCTGCCTCTCCACTCCCCCTCGCAAGGAAGTTGTAGACTGCAATGAGGTCCCCCCTCAGCCTCCCATTCTCCAGGCTGAACAGGCCCAGTGACCTCAGCTGCTCCTCATAAGTCTTCCCCTCCAGGCCCTTCACCATCTTTTGTAGCCCTCCTCTGGACACTCTCCAACAGTTTCATGTCCTTTTTATACTGTGGTGCCCAGAACTGCACACAGTACTCAAGGTGAGGCCGCACCAACGCAGAGTAGAGCGGGACAATCACCTCCCTCGACTGACTAGCAATGCCGTGCTTGATGCACCCCAGGATACGGTTGGCCCTCCTGGCTGCCAGGGCACACTGCTGGCTCATATTCAACTTGCTGTCAACCATGACCCCCAGATCCCTCTCTGCGGGGCTGCTCTCCAGCGTCTCGTCGCCCAGTCTGTATGTACGGCCAGGGTTACCCCGTCCCAGGTGCAGGACCCGGCACTTTTGTTAAACTTCACGTGGTTGGTGATCGCCCAGCTCTCCAACCTGTCCAGATCTCTCTGCAAGGTCTTTCCACCCTTAGCCGGGTTCACAACTCCTCCAAGTTTGGTGTTGTCGGCAAATTTGCTCAGAACACCTTCTAGTCCTACATCCAAATCATTTATAAATACATTGAAGAGGACTGGCCCTAGAATGGAGCCTTGAGGGACCCCACTAGTGACCATCTGCCAGCCTGATGTGGCCCCATTTACCACAACCCCTTGAGCCCTGCCCGTCAGCCAATTGCTCACCCATTGTATGACGTTTTTATTAAATTGTATGCTGAACATTTTGTCCAGTAGGATCCTATGGGAAACAGTGTCAAAAGCCTTACTCAAATCCAAAAAGATCACATCAGCTGGTTTCCCTTGGTCGACTAGATGGGTGATCTTAGCGTCAAAGGAAATCAAATTTGTTAGGCAGGACCTGCCCCTTACGACCCCATGTTGGCTGGGACCAATGACTGCAATGTCCCCCAGGTGCGCTTTATTAGCCTCAAGAATCATCTTCTCCATAATTTTACCAGGACTGACGTGAGACTGGCCGGCCTGTAATTGCTTGGGTCTTCTTTCTGACCCTTCTTGAAAACTGGCACAAAGTGTCAATGTCTAAGAAGGGTGGTATGGGGACAGCACTGGAGTGATATGCTCAGCTGGCAGAGCTAAAGAGTTGATTTGCAGCATCTTCAACTAAATAAAGTTGCTGCTAAGTTCAGTGTGCTCATCTGCTGCTTAACATAACAGAACACTGCATTTACTACTGGCAAAGGCTGCGTGAATTGCAGACATTGCCCAAGACAAATCTTTACACCACTCTGAATCCACTGTAGGGAATATGGTAATAAGTTTTCTGAAATGTATGATTTAACATATTTGGCCACGTATCACTACTGAATGTATTTTTAAGTGTTAAAATTAAATTTTAGTGCCATTTTGCCTATTTACATCTAGTTGGAATCTTATTTCATTCTACCTCTTCCCTCATCCCAGGGATGTATCAATTTACAGCCTACTGAGAATTTCTCTAAAATTCTAATCAGCTTAATTGATAGGGTTGTTTTCCCCGCTAAACTATCTTCTCATTTATTGTCTGGTATCCTTACAAACATTTTGTAATGTTTCCCCCGGTTTCTAAACAGCTGTTCAAAACCAAATTTCCTTGTTGGATGGGGGAATAGAGGAGAGAAAAGGGTGAAGGGGAGTGGAAGAAGTGGAAAAGAAGCAGAAGGAAGACAAAAACGTCCAGCTCCCAGTGAACAGTAATATGCTACCCTATCCAGAACAGCTATTCGCAATGTATGGATAATTCTACAAAATAACCACAGTGTTTAATATATACTCAGCTTATAACCGCCAGCAGCAGACAACTAGGTAAATTTTCAGTTGAACATAATCACCAGCATAAAAGGACAAAGATTCCACTGTACAATATGTAAAACAGGCTCTCCAATTTCTCATTGCCTTGGCTAGCAATTTATTTTAAACATACGTATCTTCTCAACGCAGTCTTTCAGTGGAAACCACACAAAAAAATAATTCTCCTCAGAATATTTCTAAGCAGAGGCAAATTCCTGGTTATAATCAAAATGGTTTTTTGTTTGTTTGTTTGTTTTGTTTTGTTTTAATCTGATGCTCTTGATACTTTTATTTTAATATACTACTCAAAAGGCTTTATTACTAATGACAGAGTTTTACAATCTTATTTATTGCCCAGCTATATTCCACACACTAACTCCCCTACCTCAGGCACACACATAGAACAAGGCATCAGGAGTTATAAATAAAAGGCAAACTTCTGGTTTGAAAGCTAACTTGAATATGAAAAATCGGTATTGCTATCATAGTTCTCAACTGCAAAGCTGTAACTACTTTTACAACATTGCAAAATAAATGCCAAGTATTCTGAAGCAAACAGATGGAGGGACAGGCTGGTTTGTATATCTAAATGTCTACTGATAATGATAATGCTCTATGACTGAGCACACATAAAAAAAATACAGTATACTCAAGTTTGTTAATAGTAACTATTTGAAACAACACATATACCCATCTCCGTATCTAATAAACTTTCAATACTATCTGGAGCCACTTATAACTTACATTAATGTTTTCATATTTGCTTTTCATTCTCTGATTTATTTCTATTAGAAATCCTTAAAAATCTCAGATACAATGGAAGGATATAGATAATTAATCAATTAACAGCCAAATTCAGATGCATTCCTAAATATACCCCAGTTGATTCTTAGTAGCCTCCATTTCCCTGTGGATCTATCAGCATCTGTGCTACATCAGTTCAGAATTCCCGTAAATATCCTTGGACCCTGGAGAATGATGCATTTGCTTAGGCACATACAGATGGGAAGAGGGTCTTATGTTGTATCTCACAGAATTTATCAGTGAGTTTAAGCTGCTTGGTAAGAAAGATGAATTGTAGCATGATAAGAAAAGCAGATGTGTTAAAACTGACCAGCACCACTTAAAAGCACACCTGTTCCTTAACTCTCTGCACATAAGAAACAGCAATTAAAACTTCTTTATGTTCTTACAGCTCTGGATGGATGTAATTCAGCAGGATACAGGAAGTTAAATACCAACTTACAGATTCCAAATTGCACTTCTTTCATAATCATCAAAAAATGTGATCTCCAAACTTTATTCTTATTCCAAGCTTATTTCCATCTGCAATACCAAATATCTATTTTTTTGTACTGAAATAAAATCAACCCACAAACATGCCTTAGGACTGAATTACAGGCATTTTGAAGTCCTTGGCGCGCAAATGCTGTAAAACAGAACATGTTTCATACTAACCCCCTCTCTTCCTGAACGTTAGTTTGTACACATACTCCATCCTCCCCTTAAAGTAGTATTTCTTTTTCAAATAAGCATAAGGAACTCAGATTCCTCACGGTATTTGAGGAGGTTAAAATCGACAGCTGAGGCATCCTACTATGGATGTCCTTCCCTCCATTTTCAATGTATTTGTTAGCTCCCTAGCTAATTTATTAGCTAATCAAGTGTTACTGGAAATGAATGGTTCGGAGACAGACACAGATAGCCTTACTCCAGCAGACACAGGATCTAACCTTGCATTCATAGAAAGCACCTAGAATAAACTCATTGCACAGCCTACTAGTGAGCCAACAACTGCAGGAATTTGGAGACGTGCAGGAGACCTTGCAGACATTTAAACAAACAAGAAATGTCAGTCATTCCCATTTTCTCCTCCCACCCTCACACAAATATTCATTAATGGCTGGCTGAACCGGTACACAGCTAGCTACAGAGGACAAATGGGGTACAATTACTAAAAAGACCACACAGGCTGGGGAGATCACAGAACACCAGAGACAGACATTTTTATTTTTTTTTCCACAGGATGGGAGAAAAATGCTTTTAAAATCAAGACAGTTACCTTGAGGTAAACTCCTGTGAGAAACAAAGAACTAGAATTTTCACCTCAATATGCATAGTTAGAATAAATACCATCCTCTTAAAGAAAAGGGGGGCAGCAAAGTTTTTTTTTTTTTTTT
Source organism: Oxyura jamaicensis (assembly GCF_011077185.1). Lineage (NCBI taxonomy): Eukaryota > Metazoa > Chordata > Aves > Anseriformes > Anatidae > Oxyura > Oxyura jamaicensis. Next base: position 66,963,079 of record NC_048926.1, read on the forward strand.
TCATTTTTTTTTCTTTTTTTTCCAAACAGCTGTATCCAGGCAGAGGGTTACTTTGCCTTGAATGCACTAGGAATTTATATTCCTGTAAATAACATCCAGTTAGGCTAGCAGTTTTTTAAAATATTCTTTGCATGAAAAATCTCTTAAAAACAGAAATCTGGAGTTGTAGGGTTGTCATTTCTGTGCAAAGATTATGTCAAATCCTTCTACAATAAATTCCACTACAAAAGCACCACAGTGAACTACTACATTTTGGGGGAAAAACAGGTGGTATATCACTGCAATCCTATCACAATAAAATATTTAAAAGCACATTTTTTTAACTGATACCTCATACATTCTAGGTATGAAAAATGGCTCATAGAAGATCTGTCAGAAGTCTGACTTCCTTCTATGCTTGTTCTGTATTTCATATATACTCTCAGATGTTATTCCCTTTCAGTGTAAGTTCATTACTGATTCCTCAGTAGTCTCCACCCAAAATTAATGATTATCAGCACAAAGTATTTGTTTGCACAACTGTGTCATTGTAATTTCAGGATTCAGTAGGAAAATATGTACGTATAATTGCCAAATATAGTATCTACAAGATATATTTTTAAATTGTTATTTTCTTTCTCTAATGGGTCCTTCACACAGTTACTAAGAATGCCAATGATTAATGTAAGGAACACAAGTTCTAGACATGACAATTTTCTGATTTCATGTCTCACCTAATTTTGCAAATTCTACTGTAATAATACTGTAGAAAGCTTTCTGAAGAAGCAACCTCAGTAGTTTTTTGTTGCTGTTGTTTCTCTCTTTGTATTAAATTTCACTGTATCAGATATGGAAAAAATGGTCTTTGGGAAGACAAAACTGCTGCGTATTGCTTATATAGCGTGCAGTTTGTAACAATCAGAATGTAACTTCCTTATTTATTCGAAACCCTGAGTTGACTCCTTTTATTCCTGAGAAGAAATTAAATTACTTGATCTTTATTGTTATGGCACAAGTTATTTAGCACACAAATTACAGTATATAAAAATTATGTTCATGAACACTGCAAGGAAAACAGGGAGCTGCAACTTTGTGTTTGGTTTAATTCCACCAGGGCTATCATGTAAGTCTTCAAATGCCAAGGAAGACCAGTGAGTTCACATTTCCACTCTAAAGATATCTCGCATCAAGACCAACATAATAGTCTTACACTTAACTTTGATTGATTAGGAACTCACTTTTCTTCCTGTGCTTGTAGAGAACTTCTGCTGAAGAAACCGACAGATCTCATCAGTCAGCATACTAGCTCCAGACATGCTTTACAGCTTTTCTGACCTTACCTGTTCACTGGATTTGAATACAGTCAAATTCATTTTTGACAGAGTACACATGAAGAAGATGTCATATAGGCATGGTTGTGAAATATTTCCATTATTGTACTCAGTAAAAAAAAAAAATAAAAATAAAAAATCGAGTTCCAGGATGCTAACAGAACTGTGTATAAAGTACAATGCTAGCCTAGCATTGGCATCTGAAAACTTAAGATTATGGACTCAAGCAGCAAACACTGAGAACTAGAAAAGTGTCTTGGCACAATGAAGCATCTGCCCTAGAGCATCACATGCAGATTGAGATAGGTTTGATCATATATACACAATGGCCAAAATTTCTTCCCTTGAGGAAAGCAGCTCAGTGATGCAAACAGAGTGTTTAGAGACCTCAGAAAGCTTGCTCATGGCTAACATGATTAAGAGTGAGTTACTAATCCTTTATGTTTGAATCAGACATGCATGCGATGGGTCTGAAGAAAGCCAGACTTAGCAAAAGCTCAAATTGTGATCCAAACTGTTCAGTAACCTGCCCCATTGGTTGCCATGAAAAGCTGGACTAAACCTCCTGTGTCAGCGAGAAGAAACTTGGATTACTGTAGTCTGCCTCTACATCTACAGCAACGGTTCTGACAGGGATTTTATATGGTATAATCACACAAATGAGTAACACTTTAAGAAGGCTTCAGATGAATGGAGGAAGCTGGCATCTTTTTAAAGTGTTAGCTTCTAAGCCTACCTGGTTCAGTAAGATACTGAAACATTGTATTGTCTTACCACAAAAGCCTTTTTTCACCACCAGAAAATATGAAAGTATCTATTGTTTCTACTGAGGCACATGAAAAGAGGCCAGATAAAAGACACCAGCAGCATGAGGAAAGATCTAAGGAAATGCAAATCAATGTGAAATCAATTTAACTGATGAAAATACCCTTCCCCCCCCCCCAAAAAAAAGAAAAAAGCTTAAATATTTACAAAATGTGAAAAATAGATTATTTGCAAATTAGTTCTTTTGTTTCAGATGGGTCACTAAGTATCAACAATTTGGATTTTGTTGGACAGCAAGGCAAAGATAAAACACTTTTTTGTTGTTGCTGTTGTGCTAAAAGCATGTTCATGGCTGTCAGCAAGCATGTCTCTGATTTGTGGGCAAGCCATTCTTGCCATGAGCAGCTGGGTGCCCGCAAACAAACCTCAGCTGCTTGACAGGGGTGGAGAGCTGTGAAGAGCGAGGGATGCTAAATACCAGCCTCATCCCACAGGGATTCACAGACAGACCTCTCAGGGAATGAGCCTGCTTCAAAAGTGATCTATATATGTATATATTTTCTGTATTAGGAAGGAAGTCACATATTAATTTTACTGTACTCTGAGAAACAGAGCAGTGTACTGGGTCTATGTAGCCAGGTTTTGGTAGCGTGCAGGCAGCAAGGGCGGCTCTGTGCGCAGAGCCCAGCAGCTGCCCCTTGTCAGAGCAGAGCCTGCTCCAGCTGCTCCAAAAGGGACCTACCTCTGGCCAGAGCTGAGCCATGGGAGACAGTGGTTGAGCCTTTGGGAGAGCAGAGTTAAGGAAGGGAAAGAACTGCTGGGTAACAGAAGCTGGGAGAGAGGGGCGAGAGCCAGTCTTGCAGCCCCCAAGGGCAGTGCAGAAGGAAGGGGAGAGGTGCTCCAGGCATGCAGCACAAGTTCTCCTGCGGCCTGTGGAGAGGCCCCTGATAGAGCAGGCTGTCCCCCTGCAGCCCATGGGTCCCACACGGAGCAGATCTCCACGCTGCAGCCCGTGGAGGAGCCCCCGCTGGAGCAGGTGGATGTGGCCTGGAGGAGGCTGCGGCCCATGGAGAGCCCCCGCAGGAGCAGGCCCCGCGCTGGAGCTGCAGCCCGTGGAGAGGAGCCCCCGCAGGAGCAGGGGGTCTGGGGGGAGCTGCCGCCTGCCCGTGGGGGACCCGTGCTGAAGCACTTTGCTCCTGGGGGATGGATGGAGCCTGTGGTACGGAGCCATGCGGGAGCAGTTGTTGAAGAGCTGCTGCCTGTGGGCAGCCCCCACAGGCTCAGTTCACAAAGGACGGCATCCTGTGGGAGGGACCCCACGGGGAGCAGGGGCAGAGAGGGACCATGAAGGGGTGGCGGAGACAAAGTGCCATGGACTGACTGCAGCCCCCATTCCCTGCTCCCCTCCGCTGCTTCTGGGGGAGGAGGTGGAAGAGGGTGGATGGGGGGAAGGTGGTTTTAGTTTGCTCTTAGTTTTCTCTCTCCAGTCCGTTAGTAATAGGCAATAAATTAAATTAATCTCCCTATGCTGAGTCTGTTTTGCCCATGGCAGTTATTTGTAAGCAATCTCTCTGTCCTTATCTCAAACCTTGAACCATATTCCATCATATTTATTTTCTCTTCATATTTCTTTGAGGAGGGAGAAAAGAGAGGGCAGCTGTGGTGAAGTTTAGCTGCCCAGCAGGGTGAAATCACCATAAACAGATGTATAGTTTTTTGCTATCATACTCACAATTTAGAAATAAATAACTGACTCCTGAAAAGTATCTGTTCCTCACCAAAAACAGCTGAGCAAGGCTTGAACCTTGGCTACCTGTTTTGCTCACGGACATGCTGACATCAGTATGGTCAGAAAGACATCGCCATCCCCGGCAGGTGACCCAAGCAAACATGAGCATTTCTCACACAACACAGAAGAGATGAAAAACTGGCATGGATCTTTAAAAGCAAGGTTTCTCAAATTTGACATAAAAGTTTCTCCTTTTTCATAAGTTATTTAAAAAAAAAAAAAAAAAGGAAGGAAAGATGGGAGATGGGTTGGTCTTTTCAGACTATGACTGCAAAATGAAGACTCACTTTTTATTGACTGCAAGCCAGAAAAAAGAAACATTGGTTTTTATTGTTGTTGTTAATTAATCACCTGCAGCATAACAGACCAAAAGGCAAAAGGCAATGGTTGCATCAAACAATGAGGAAACAACCACTTCAGCATGAAACAATCCACCAACAACTTTTGTTTCTCAGTTTGTCAATATAGGTTATACATGGTCTAATGATGCAAAATTACTTGTTTGGATTTTAGGCAATTAAATTTCATTACTTTTGCTTTGTTACTTTTGCTGAAAAATTATTTACAGCTTGATACAGTGGTGTGGTGTGAACTCTTACTGCTTAACAACAAAAAAATGGACAGACTGGTAAGGACAGAAAGTACTCCAAGTGCTTCCACGTACAGGGAAGAAGATGAAATCTAACCACTAAACTAAATTTTTTCTTCAAAGCCAAATTATGAACATAAATATAGGTAGTACCCTCTCACAGCAGGGGAAAAAAAGTTTTGGCTAACATAAGCAATTTGAAAGAGGGTATTAAATCCTTCTTTTATTTTCTACAAGTCTCTGTGCTATTGAATTACAGTTCATAGAGATTGTTTTAAAAGGTGCTGCAAATGTTTTGTCTGTATGAAGGATTTCATAAATTGATGTTTAAGCCTATGTTTAAGATACTACCTCACAGTATTCAAAAACACTGAAAGCTTATGACTTGGTTAATAAGCTGATTATAACTCAGGTTAAAAGTATAACATATGGGTTAGTCATTAATATTTAATTTTGTAATCTAAGAACTTATGAAATTTTGAAAATAACCTAGCATGTTTTCATATGTTTTCTATCTGTTCTTTTAGACATAGAAAGAATGCTAACAATATACTTGCTGACTACCAAAGGTTTTAAATTTAGAAGAAAAATATAAAACAAAGGAAATGGTTTAAAATGTGTGTTCTTGAAATAATATTTGAGTGCTACTATGGAAAGAAAACTTTTCTCATCCTTTTAGTCATGAGAATGTTTTTAATATATACATCTTAACATCACACTTGATTTTACAGAGTAAAATATATTACAACGTTTGTGCTACACTATTCTGACAGATTAAAATGATGCCAGTTAATACTGAAATAGATTGTTTCAATATGTTCAAGTCTAATACAGCCACATTTTTTCTTTTTAAGGCATATGTAAGGTGCTGGTAAAGGGAAAAAGGAACAAGAACTATATGCAGGTATGGTAGTTTAAAATAAAATTAACTTCTATCCTGAAATAATGACACATACGATCTTATACATGTAAGGACAGTTTTTACATACATTGGGGAGTTTAGTTGAAACAGAGGAAGAAGAGTGTGATGGCAAACTAAGTACTACCAGGGAACAGATAACAGCTGCTTCTGCACTGGCTAAATGGCAACTCTTAAGGCTGGCTTCCTTTTACACAGCAGATTTTTTTCCCCATCAATGTCAGGGAGAACTTAGCTATCTTGACCCCACTGTAAGTCCTCCCATATTCTGGATTGCTATACATCTTCAGGCTATGCATTTCCATGCCCAGTAAATTGTTTTGTCTTTAATCTTCATAATTTTTTTTTTTTCTCTAAAGCAAGTTTCTATGTTTGCACATTTTCATAAGAAAAATGAGAAAGCAGGAGGGATTGAACTAGTTCAAGTTCATTTCAGGCATACATCGGAGACGAAAAAGAGACTGAAAAGCTAAAATTCTTCCCCTTCACTTAGTACGATGCACTAAAAAGTAATTTTCAAGGTAAGTGATCCCTTTACTTTGTCAGTCACGTATCATCAGCCTTCCATCTAAAAGTAACTATACCGTATCACACTGGTCACACAGAGCAAATTCAGATGAACTAGAGTACCGCAGTCAGAATTTTGATATAGTATATCTGCTGGGTGGTAGAGAAAGTAGGAGGGAGAGAGAGGGAGAGTCCTTTTATAATTTATTAGACCTTTTATACCCTCAAATACCTCAAAAAAGGAGGTATTTCTCATACTGTAACTGCAACTCTTCCAGTTGTGTACCTGCATATCCCTCTGCTGGTCTACAACATCACAGGTATGTTAAGATGGATTCTTCACAACTACAATGTCTTCTGGAGTCACAGTGTTGAGACTGCAAAGTCATTCACAGCACCTCTCTTAGCTGCTCTGACAGTGAAGTTCCAGGTATCTGGACTGCACATAAACATTGGATGTTGCAGCTTGTGCAAAGTACACTCTGTGCAAAGTACATCCTGAAAGTGAAAATCTTACTTTCTCCTTTGAGGAACTGTTTGCAAAGATTACATTGCTGTGACAAACACTGCCAGCCTTGGAGGTAGGTAAGAAGTTCTCGCTAACAAAAACTTGGTCTTTAAAAGGCCACAATCAAACTAAAGGACTGTGACAAGGCAAAGACTTGGAAAATATGACTGAACTCTTTGTTGCTAGCGACAAGCGGTGAATGTGTGCTGTTCAAAGAGGTAGCAGTGGGTAAGAAAGTTAGAGTTCAATGAACCCCAGTGTGCCCAAGATGTTTCCTTGCTAAAATATGGGCTTAATTAAGACTTTCTGCCTCCACAGATCACCTTCATAAGAATGTCAGTCCTCCTCTCTTTTCTTCAAAACATAACTGAAGTCATGTTTAGGCTATAGTTGATTTCCTCCTGTTCTAATACCAAGGCAGTGCTCTAGTTGCATTCATTGTGTAAAACTGTACTGACTGGAAGAAAAATGAACCGTGGAAATAAAAGTTTGACAGATAAACTGATGACCCAGATATATGCTGCTTAATCTTGTTGGGTACAGTGGCTGAGACCTCAGCTGACAGCATTCTTATGAAAAAGCATATCAAGAAGAATTCCACTTTTCTACTAGTGAATGACAGAATTAACAGTTAAACATGTACTCAAAGGAAGATGTCACGAGATCCCAAGAATGAGAAAAGCCTTGTGACTGCTAAACACAGAATAATTCTGTAGCCCTATGCAGAGAAATGAATTACCAAAATTGCAAATCACTTGTTTTAATGAGATCATAAAGTCCAATATCCTTGGAATCATTATTTTTAAAGGATTAAAGCATGATTTCATTGGAAAATCTTTTCTCTTTGGATTATTTTATCTTGCAAATAAACTGCTAAAGTAGTCAGAATTCTGGTGTTCAGGCAAATGCAGTATGGGATCAGTAGACTTGGTAGAGCTACGTTAATGGCTGGACTCGATGATCTTAGAGGTCTCTTCCAATCTAAATGATTCTGTGATCACTGGGTGTCTAAGGAGTATCAGTTCCAACAGTTAAATTGGCAGCTGGTGATTCAGCTCTCAAGCTGATGAATGCAGTAGCTACATTTCGGTGGCACTGATCTTGCTAAAGCTGAAGTATACAGAGACGTTAAATATCTAAAATGCTAGAACACAGCCTGATAAGAGGTAAGAACCTCTTACCTATAAGAGGTAAGAACAATGGAATAAATTACACATCCACATCAAATAGAACTTTGGCAAAAATACAAAGTGATATTTTGCATTTGAACATACATGCAAAATTTATGTTCAAATTATGTTCATAAATTGCAATTTGAACATAAATTGTTCATATTTTCTGGAAAGTTTTAAATGTGAAAGTAAACACATTGGAGGTCAAGATCTGCAAACCATTCAACAATATCTACATTTGGTACAGCAATGAATGAAAGCTTTAGGATACTGAAGATCCAGAAAGAATTTTAATTACTTTTTTCTTTAGGAACTTTTTTTTTTTTTTCCTTCTGAAATTCTGGTTCTATGGACATGCAAGAATACGTCCCATCATACAAGCAAAGTAAAAGAACATTTAAGCGCCCAGAGAGCAGCATTAGCAGTGGAAAGTGATCTTCCCCTGTTTGGCACTCATGAGGTTCCACCTGAGATACCGTGCCAGGTTCCACACACCTAAGATGGATGTTAACAGACTGGGGGGGGGGGGGGGAGGTCCACATCACCTGGATGCTTAGAGGGCTGCAGTGCACAACACAAGAAGAGATACTAGGAGAAGTTGATTTATTTCGTCTGAAACAGAGAACAGTGGGTGGGGAATCTAATTGCAGTTCTGTTTGTGATATTTGTAGCACTCAACTGTACCCCAACAACAGATTATTTTAGTTAACCTTGTGACAGGTTATGGACTGTATCTGTTTAGAGAGCCCACCTCACAACAAAGATGTCTTAGCAAGGCATTTAGTAATAAATAACCACTATCCCCTAGCTAAAAACGTCATGAGGAATAAAATTTTAATCCAACTATGAAGATTCAGTTTCTCTGGATATTTTTTGCAGGGACTAGACTCAAAGACCTAAAATCTCTAGAAGATGGCAATCACATCTTTTAAATGGCCACTGTTCTTCACTCATAAAAGACATAGAATTGGATGCACAAGTAATTTTATTAGATATTGGCTGACCAGTAGCAACATGAGCCAACAAGATGATTTATATGGGTTGGCAGTAGGCCAGTGAAATTCATAAGTGGCAAGGTTGTTGAATTGCCAATCTGGGGATCCAAAGACTTTGCTGAGCTCTTGCTTGCCTATCACTATCAGTTTAAAAGCGCTGCACCTGAAGTTCAATTAACAATTTTTAAACAATGGAAAAAGTAATCCTGCACAATAGACTTTATCAAGACTATAGAACATCCATAAATGGCAAGACAGGACTGGATACCCAAAAAGCTAAGAGCTCTTGGGCAAAAAAAAAAAATGCTGCTGTTAGTCAGTTATGACTCTAGACACGATTCAGAGCATCACCTATCCTCAGGACTCTTGGTGTAGGATCAAAATGCTGTAGTCACATAACACCAGGTGCTAGATTCACTTCAACTGTTAAACTGTTTAAAAGAAAGTCAACAGGTTACTTTTGCATTAGTGGTTGCATAGTCTATTATTTCAGAATAAAGCCAGCATAAAAGCAGAAGGCTTGCCTGAACTCTGTATTAGTTGTATATAACCTACATAACATGGCAGAACTGCAGCCATACACCCCACGTCACAGTTCTTTTGTGAGCAATCCCGTATAGCAGAGATACAGTATTAATGACTGTGAAATGATGCCTAGACGCCATGGCATAAACTGAACAGTGAAACCATGCCATTCATTAGACTTAATTTCTTCTTCAGGTGCTGACTGACTGTGAATTCTTTATATCAGAACTGAAAACATTAATTGCAGGCCAGTATTTTGCAGTATTTCCAAGCAAACAAGAGAACGAAGACTGAAGATAAGTATGAAAATGGATCTATAAATCACCTTGCTGAAAGCTCTTACCAAAGTGCTCTCTGAAATACTTCACCACTATGAAGCTAAGCCAGAAGGAATCTGAGACCATTATTCTGATGGTAGTAATAAACTCTACTAGATAATACTGTTTTTTTCCACAATTCTGTTTAATGGCAGCTTAGCATCATCTCCTAAGTAGTTGCTTTTTCCCGTATAATTTTACTGCATTTTACTAATAATATGTTTTCAGAAAACATGACATGTTAAACACTGACAGAGGTGCATATTCAGAACTTACATAATTGAAATAAAATTATGCAGAAACTGCAGTTAGATTATGATATTTCATACTACCTATATAAATTAATGAAACTTTAAGACAATCTTCCTTAGTTGCTTCATAAAATCCCAGGTTCCTGAACTTCTTTGAGTTCTTGGTTGCTGACTACAACCAGCTCTTAAATTCTTTCTGGCTGAATGACTGCAGTTGACAATACCACATACTACAATCATTTTAGAACAAAATATAACTTTGACATAAACCCCCTCTTTTCTACCCTGACCACTGTGGTTTAAGCATGTCATGGTTTCATACCCTATAAAAAGCAGGGGGATCAATTGTGACAGGATTACAAAGAAAGCAATTTGTTCACACAAATCTATCCAGAAGTCAATGGATACCTTGGAAAAGAAAGACATCAGGATAAAGAGCCTGCAACAGCAGCTGCTGATCAGCCCTGCTGCCACTCTGTGATAGAGGAGATGAGAAGAAAAGACAGTCCTTCTTTCATAATCCCTGTAATTCTCAGCTAGGTGGTACCTGGGCTTCAATGATGGCTTGTTCCTGTATTTCTAAAGTATTATACTAGCAGCTGCAGGGGTCTCAGTCAACCCACAGGATTCAGGGAAAAAAAAAACAACAACTTAAGTTTGCATGTTTTGTCAGCCTGAATATTTAATCTTTAAGAAATGAACTTTTCATTTATCCAGATAGGTGGCCAAGAGAGTCTTAATACTGTAAACAAACACTGTTTTTCCATGTGCATATTTGAAGAGCAGGGTACGAAGAGAAGGGCACTGTTGTTATGCCTTAGGAACAGAACCGTAAAACAACAACGTATGGTACAGAAAGGCAGAACAGAGAACTTTCTTATATCAAGGACAGTTTGCTACTTTTGTTATACAAGAGACTGACAAAGACAGCAATTCTACTAGCAGACTTATAATGCTATCAAAATGAATTTTGATGGAGTATGGTGACAGATCAACATCGAGTTGGTACAGGAAAAAAAAAAAAGCACACCACAATCACTTTATTCCTATTGAACAAGGGTTTGACCAAAGTGGTTCATTTGTGATGTAGAAGAACTTAAAAAAAAATTAGATTTTCAAGAAACTAAAATGCATATGTTATGTTTTACAGTGATAAAAGCATTCCAATATTTTTTTAAACCTTCTACTAAATAAACAAGTTGAAAGAACAAGTGGATCTCTCGTTCACTTGTTTTAAGTCTCAAACTGTGCCCAATATTCTCACCAGTATAGCTATTTACCATGAACATTTCTTGTTGCTTTATCAGGGAGGCTACTCATACAATTTCAGAAACACTCACTACCATCATGTGTCTAGACAATTCACTATTATAGGTAAAAACTCATCCTAAAACCTGAGGATAAATATTAGGTGCATACTTGCAGCATCTATTCAAATTCTTGTATTGTGTCCTTTTAAACACTTTTGTCAATTCAGGCTGTTCAGAATGATCTTACGGGAGCAATCCAGTAATAAGTAACCTGTTTGTTAAGAGTTTTCTTTTTAATAAAAATGAAATATTCTTGTGGGCATACACACTTTATGCAAATGCTTAGCCCAAAGCAAATTTTTTATGGTTAAGATACACTTTGGTGGATTGGAGGGAAAAGGAAGGAAAATAAGAGTTTTTAATGTACATGTTTAATGAATCCTACAACACTGTAGATTAAAAGAGCTACAAGATTAAATGAAAAAAACAGTCTCTCTCTCTCTATATATATACACATATATATTCAAGCTTCCCAAAATGTCTAAGAATTTACTAAATATATGCTAGTATCGTCTGTAGGTTTGTGCATCACCTACAGCATAGCATGAGGTTAAAAGTAGATATACAGCCTAATATTTTCTTCATAACATTTACCTAACCACAGTTCCTATGTTTAGTTCTTCCCCACCCTGAAAGATGAAATGGCTTGCAAATACCGTTTTTGGTCTACCAGTAAACCCAAGTTCTTCCCCACAGGGTTGCTCTCAATTAATTCATCCCTCAGGTTGTACAGATCTTGGTGACTGTCCTGACCCAGGTTCAGGGCTTTGCATTTGGCCTGTTTGGTTCATGCGCTTGACCTTGAAAGTTCATGTGCGCCTGTCTCTCAGGCCTGTCCAGACCCTCTGGACGGCTTCTTCCTTTCCTTCCATCATGCTAACTCCATCGTTCAGCTTGGTGTCACCAAGCTGAACTTGCTGAGGGTGCACTTGATCCCATTATCTATGTCATTTAAACAGTAATGGTCCTGATATGGGAGCATCAGCTTGACTCTTAGGATATTTTTATTTACTTTTAAGCCAAGGTCGGATGCTTTTTACTTCAGAGATGATTTGAATTTCTACACTACCTAGGTTCTACTTTCACACTCCAAAAGAAAATGTATAAATCGCAAGGTAATGTTTTCTTCTGGCCCTCTATATATGCTTCTGGGAAAAAAAAAAAAGAAAAAAAAAAGAGACACTTCTACAATACAACAATGTCTCCATCAAAGAATTAAGTCTGAAAACTCATTTTAAAACATTATTCATTTTTCAAAAAATCCAATTAATTAACAAGTAGGTTTTAAGCAAATCCATCTGTCCGTTCCAAAAGACAATTAATATCTTTGCCCAGAATATTAAATCTTACATGGCCACAGAAGTACTGACACTTAATTCAATGCTGTACCATCTTGCTAGAGGGAAAATAGAGAGCAGCTCTTTTGTAAACTCTGTTAAAAATGCATGAGGTATTTTTTATTTTGGAAAATTTAATTTTTTTAATCCATAACCCTTAAATGTCACACACATTAAAAACCAATGTGCATTCTAAACAAAACAGGTCAGAACCAGGCAGCATATATTAATAGCAATTAGGTTATTAGCATGGAATCAGAATGCTAGTCTTAACATGAGTAGGTCACATGTCTGTACAGCTAGTTGACCGACAATATGAATTTTCTCAATATGCAAAACTTTTGTCCCAAACTACATTCATGGCAACACTGATGCACATATTTTATGCAGACATAAGAATGCAAATAAGTGGTATTATTTTAAAAAACACGTACCTGTTTTTACCCAAGAACAAGTGACAGATGCCAGAAAAATAAATTAAATGGGGAAGGGTGATGATTACAGAAATTTGGGATACAAAATGCAATTTCCTGTGTTACAAACAACTTCAGAAGACTTTAAGAGAACCAGAGCATCCCACAGGAATATCTGGTATTGCCATGTAAATCTCAGATGCAACCTTGGAGAAGGAAGACATCTGCTGCTGCAATACCACAAATCAAAGGATCTGGAAAACGGAGGCAAATTTAATCCTATACTCCACTCCAAACCCAAGGAGGTCCCAAAGCCACAATCAAATTCCCCTTAAAAACTTACTTCTCAAACTTGAAAGCACCTAGACACTCCAGAAAAAAAAAAAAAAAAAAAGCAAATGTTTTCACACACTGCTACCCATAACTTTATATATATTCCATATATATTCCATCAATTTCAATTAGTAACCTTTCTTCAGACTTCCTCTTCCCCTTTTGTCTGTTTGCAGGCAAGTACTTCAAGCACTCTCTTTTAAATGATCTGGGAGTGTTGTCAATGATCCCTGAAACCGCTTCTTGAAACAGGAGGTCTAGCTTTCAGAAATTATCAATTATTAATTAATTTTTTAAAAGTCTAAATAGAGTACAGAAAGAATCCATATGAGTGTGCCTGTATTACTGAAAAAAAAAAAAAGGTGGAAATATACACTTTGTCATTACATTTTTTTGTTTAGAATTAAAGTAATAGACTCAACTGGCTCTTCAGTTTAACACAAAACCTGAGGAATTCAAGAAAATCAGATAATGGATGAAACACCAGTAATTATGGAACAAAGATCTGGAACATGAAAGGTAGTGGAAATTAGTATATTTTACAGTTTCCTTTAAAATATAATTAGCTTTCCAGCCCCCAGTGTTCCAGTTCATATCCACATCCATTCAGATAAATGTTATGAAGATTTAAAAAAAAAATGAAGGGCTGCAGCAGCAGACTAAATCCTGTGTAGGTGCCATTCCTCTTACATGAATAGAAGAAAGAATAGAAGCAAAATTAAGCAGATAATTATATATTGAAATCTGAACACTTAAAAAAAAATCTTTTTCAGATTTGTTCTCTACGTTCATTCCCATCAAACACTCCCCCGGACTCCGACTGGGTATCTGTTTGGATTTATCTATTTAATAACCTTCAATTGACATCTTTGCACACGTTTGTCCCATATATCCTTTAAATTGTTTGCACCCATATTTTTTGGCAAGGCTTTCCAGAGGACTATTACTTCTTATGTAAATATATCGACACTTCAATTATGATTAAAAATATATATATCCTGACATATCAGCTCCCCTTGAAAAGTTAGTATGAGTCAATGATAGTTGTATTCCTAATCTCAGTAAATGTCTTCCCTCCATCTGTTAATTGTCATGCTATTGTCAAATTGAGTGGAATATATTAATGTGCTATTTAAAGATTATACTACATTTTATCCAATCTAATTTAAAAAAATACGTATTTTATAATGCAGTAATAAGGGCTTTTCTTTAACTACCAAGGCATCTTGTCCATTAGTTCAGTTTTTCTCTGTGTCTAGTCCAGCTTCTCTACTGAAGAAACAAATTTTCTCTTTATATGTAGACATCATCCTCAGGGAGTCTCTTATTTTCTTTCGGAAAGAAGAAGATGCTTAACTCCAACAGATGATATGATATGAAATGGAAATGATCTTTAAAAAAGCATGATTTTCTGCCTTTTAGTTGTGATCAATATACAATTATCTAAAGTAAGAATCACATGTTGATTCTTCAAAAATAATAAACTTGCATTTGATTATTATGAAATTAACATTAGTAATGTAAAAGAATTCCTGCTTGCCATCAATCATCCTGCAAACATCCATTTTTTCTTCATTTTTCTTTCTTCACCTTTCTTTTTTTCCAACACATGCATAATTATTTCAATTCTGCATTCTCATTCCCAAAGCTGATAAACATTTCTTTTGTAAAAAGGTGTTGTCCCTTTCATTTAAAGATCTGAGAACACTATCTGAATTGAAGTACACATAATTACAAAATACAATAATTGATTCAATTACAGTTTCTTCAGAGTACGTACTATTGCAACACTTTGCAAATGTAAACAAGAACCCAGTAACTCCTTTCCTGTTAAATAACTGTTAATAATTTATCAATTACTAACTTTTAATAGATGTGTAACATTGTCATTTATATTAAAAATAAATTTAAGTAGCAGCAGGACTAACTACTGAACATCAGTCAGACTGCAAAAATGATGTAATTGATTTTTTTCTTGCCCGCAAAGTGCCTTCTCCATTTCTAGACTGCAAAACATTCTTCCTTCCTCATGCAAAACCTTGTGCAAGGTTATCGCTTTAATGCATCTGCTCAGCCTCTTATTTAATAAAAATGTGGTTTGATGCTCTACTGTAGAAACCTCCCAGCAACCTGCTACAAAAAGATAGACTCTGCCTAAATATACATACTTCTATACATACTTCAAAGGTCTGTATGTCTTTAGGTGGCAGCATACTAGATCAAGGTAAAAGCAATTTCAATTCAGTCAAATCTTGTAATGATTTGCAATAGCTGCCAACTGCTTAATAGCTTACGTTAAACAAACAGCTGATTTCTTTGTATATGCTACAGGTTAGATCCACACAACTGGAAGCAGTTCAGCTGACTTATTAATTAATATTATTCGTAAGAGTACACTGGGTAAATATAACTATGCTTCTCCAGTGCATGAAAAATGCTGGCTCTTTGGTAGAATTTAGATGTTATGTTCTTACAATAGCTTATTTCTGCCTAATAATTGCAACATCGATATGATATCATGCAGTA
The DNA here is from genome assembly GCF_011077185.1 of Oxyura jamaicensis. Classification (NCBI taxonomy): domain Eukaryota; kingdom Metazoa; phylum Chordata; class Aves; order Anseriformes; family Anatidae; genus Oxyura; species Oxyura jamaicensis. The sequence goes on from NC_048926.1 coordinate 66,978,645, forward strand.
GAAAATATGGTCACTTAGACACCCCACAATTGAATGTACTATAAATTAGTTTTTTTTCCTCCACCAAAACTTCTGTGTTTTTTTTTTGTTTGTTTGTTTGTTTGTTTTTTCTGTAACAAAGCAATAACTTCTCCTCTGAATTTAGCAAGTAAATTCTTATTTATTGAAACCAAAATTACTTAATCTGAAATAATGTTTAGAGCCTTAATATCCACCAAGTTGCCTTACCCTCTTCAACGTGATCAAGGAAACTTTATTGTTGGCTTTTTTTTTTTTTTTTCCTATTTAAATAGGACCTGAGCACCTAAAATTTTATCTAAGCATAACTGAGTAGTTTACTTAAATTTCTTAATCTTAGTTGGAGTTTACAGTTAGATAAAACAAGAATAACATTTAATCATTCACATATGTTAACTGTTTAAATCCAGATTTATTTACTTGCTGCGGCTCTTTTTTCCCATCACCACCAATATTATGTGCATCATTACAGTTATGTTAAAACTCTAATTATTTAAGAACAATGACATATTTTCACTGCCTTTACTAGAATTCTCCGATTTCAGTCTGCAATTTTATTACACTACACCACCACCCCAACTACCAGCACTCTATTTAGAAAATATTTGAATTATGCCTACTGATTTTTGATATTAATAAACAATAGGCAAGATCATAATTGTCCTAATATGGAAAAAAACAAACAAACATATAACAGGAACACCATAAAAACATAATATGCACTAATGAGTGCCTTCATGAATCTTGAGTCATAAAATAATCTTCAATATTTAAGTTGATGTTCTGCAGGGAAGCTGTGTGTGTCAGGAGAGAAGAGACGTAAGAGAGGAATAAAGTCTCCAGGAGACATATACTACATATAGGGAAACACTTGAGCATGATGAAAATTATTTTATCTCCCTGAGTATGTTGCAGCATTTTCAGAAACAGTATCTATACTTATTCACTTGTTTATGTTAGCGGTAACAGTTCCCTAAATTTATCCTGGCTCATGCCTGCTATGCTTATAAAATTCAGCACAGTTGAATTTAGCACTGTTCTAGTCGAAGATTTTGCCACATCTCTTCAGCTGCCTATGTAACAGTCCTAAACACAGATTGCAGAGACTATCTTCACTCTTTTCTTAAACTTTTCTTCACTGACAGCTTTGGGTGTTTTTGTTTGTTTGTTTTTGTTTTTTCATCCGTTCTTTGCAGTAAATGAAGAAAAGAAAGAACTTGCTGACTGCACGTATTGCCTTAGTCCTTGTCTTCAAAAGTAGTTGAGCATTTGGTAACTCCACAAATTTATTGGCTTTTGTGTTATAAAGAACAGCTCAACATTTAGATGGTTTATGATTTCATAGTGTGTCTGAAGAGTTCATGCATAATACATTTTTTTCTGAAATTCATCCCAATAAAAGAAATTGAACTAACAGCAATCTGTGATGATGACATGGACATCATCTTAGCTGGAGAATTTAGTACCACCTCAAAAGTAAAGTAATTTTACCACTGCTCCAAGTATCACTTAGAATTCTACTGCAATAACTGCTTTGAATGTTTATAAAATCCAGTGCTCATAGATAGTCTTTGCAAATCTTGTGCCCATATACACTGAGAAATACTGTATTTAGACTTCCATATACTCAAGAATAAAGCTGTGCAGTGTCTAGAAAAAACAAAACAAACAAAAAAAAACACAAAAACAAACAAACAAAAACATAATACAGATCCTAAGGAGCACTGAACACTCTGTATTTAACACCACATCTCTGGGGTAATCCCACTAAAGCTTGCATCCTTTGTACACCAAATATACAGATCAGTAGTGGTTATAAAAACAGGCAGAAATCAAAAGCAATTAATGATTTGGGTGCTTGAAGATGGTTTGTATTAGACCTATGTGTTCTTTTACACTTCAGGATTCTTGAAGTTTCTTACAGAGCAGAAATACAGCAGCATTTTAAACATCAATGAGACAGAAAGCTGTTAGGTTAAAAGAACACTTGAACTAAAACAAATAGACATGAATAAGCCAAATATTCAACTCAGACTCAAAGGAAGGTTCCTGAACACTACGACAGTGAAGCCTGGAATAGTCTTCTCATCAAAGTAATGGAGCCAAAACTCATAACTGGTTTTATAATGAAGATCACAGAATTTATGAAGGAGCTGTGTGACGTAGCAATGTAATGAAAACGAGGAAATAATCAATAGCCCAAGGTACCACTTAGTTCCAGATTCTTAACTGTGATCTGAAGAGCAATGCACCTAAAATCAGAAGTCATTTCTAGCATGTTATCAACGGATATATTAAAACAAAGCAACCTTCAGAAGCATTAGAGACTACTATTTTCTCAAAGCACGCTAAACATTAACCAACATAAAAAATAAGCCAAAAGTCCATTGGCAGTTAAGTCCAGCTAGTACCACCAATCCCCCATGAATCTTGCAATCATGCAGCTCAAGACTTAACAAGCAAATGTCTCCCACATGTCTTGCTCCCTGCCTATTGTTTGCAGCATTGTTGATAATATGCCCAAAACTCCATACAGCTTTCAGCTCTACTTCCAGTACATCATTAACAGCGACATGCTCCTTAACTTCATCAAACCTACAAAATCATACAAGCAGCTTTGTACTGTTGTGGATCAACACTATAGCATACCAGATGGTCACACCATCCAATTGTTAATTTTGCTTTAGTATTTTTGACAGCAGGTAAGATAAAAATTTACTCTGTCCAGACTCTCAGTTTAGCGTATCGTAGATTTGAGATTTTAGTGCACCCGAGATTACTGGGTACTCTAGCCAGCATCTCTTCTACACCTTATTTTCCACCAAACATCCTAAACCATGTTAGATACAGTGATGTCAGCAATAGCTTCACGGAATATTGTATGTTGTCACTGTGAAACAGACACAGCAGGTTACTTCACTGAATAATCTCTTTCATTAAAATTTTAAGAAGTGAAATATCATGAGATGATTCATTCATTACAATTTGTATTGTTTTGTAAAAGAATAGAAAAAAAATGAGTTCACTGATCCATGATTTACTTTTTCTTTTAATTCTTTTGGGTACAAAGGGAAAAAAGTCTTAAAAACTCTGAGAAGCAGTTTTGTTCTTATTTCTGCATTGTCCCAAAAGGGCCAATCTGCTGCTAAATGAACACAGGCAGAATATTTAATTTTGGCACCATCACAGGACTAATTTCCATACAATAGAAAAATATGCACTGTCAGATCTTGTCCTAATGCAAAATCTGCAGGCTTCTTGTCTATTTCCATAATATCTCATCTCTTACCTCCTACTGCCTGCGTATCAAAAAACCCTGAAGCTTACTTTATTCAAATCTTTCTTTAAATGCAGTCTTCTGATACTTCTTTCAGATACACACCATAAACTAATTCTAGTTTACTTCTTGTGCCTTCACTCTGCAAACAGATATTTGAAGAACATTTAAACTGTATTGCCCAATTTAGGAGAATTTGCAGGAGAAGGATCCTTTCACACTTCAGTAATTGTATATAACTGAACAATCTGCACTTGATTGAAAACAAGTTTCATTGCTTTTAATGAAAGTTTGCTTAAATAGTAAGAAAACTTTGCCATTCCTCAGAAATCAAACTGAGGACTTGACTGACACATTCACATTCACTTGACACATTCTGATTTCTAACAAGCAAACTTCAAAAAGAAAAAAAAATGATGTAGAAATATGTATTTTTTTTTAAAGAAAGAAGAGCTATACACCAAACAAAGCTTGCTTCAGATTGCTTGTAGAGTGCATGTTTGTATGAAAAAACACTCAGTAAGTAGTAAATTCACATATCAATGAGGAAAAGCACTAAGAAAAACGATATAAAAGGCATGATGCAAATTCAAGTGAAGCAGTTTATGGAAGTGACAGCTTAGGATCAAGCTTGAATAAATTATATTTAAAGATCAAAAATAACAGGGAGAGTGTGCTTTTAAAAATATTTGGAAAGAAACAGTGCTCCCTAGCCCAAAATGAGTTAACGCTACATAGAACCATTAAAAGTAACTTTGCAGACAACTTATATTGAGAAAAAGAGAAGAAAAAGAAGCAGCATGTGTAAAATATATATTTGATACCGAAGATGGTAACTGTAGCAGCACGTGACAACAATCTAGAGTTTCAAACTTCTCAATACATCTTGAAATGGTAAGGATATTTTCCTCATATTTTGTTCTGTACTGTATACTACTTGCAGTTGTTGGTGAAAGATTTACAAGACAATTTATAAATTTTTTTTTTACTCTTATCTAGTTGACTTTTCAATATTGTCATCCATTCTAAATCCGCATTTAGAATGTATGTATCATACATACATTCATACATACATGCATACATACATACATACATACATACATACATACATACATTCTGTATCATAGATCGCTTGATGTGGATGTTTATACTTTCACCTCAACTTCACCTCACAGGACAATGAATTATAACAGCATTAGACCCCAGCACATTCTTAGAAGTTAAAGTTAAGGGACTTGCATTGAGATGCTCAAACAGAACGAAGCAGGGCAGGACGCAGGCCTCTGCCCTTTGGCTTCCTGCCACTTGTTCCTCCTATCATGCTATCTTTCCTTCTTTCGAGATAAATCTGCCTTGCCACATTACCGTGTTCGCTTTTCAAAACATCCACTTTGGGATCTGGCATTTCCAAATAGAAATATCAATCCTGGGCAGACAGGAGGAGAAAGAGAGGGAGATAATTTAATAAGAGTAGCAATCTGCTTGTTTTTATTTGTTCACTGTTGATGCACTTTGGGATATATCGTTTAATTAATATTACACAAAGATAACAGTGGTGCTCAAGGTAACCTTTGTGAAAAATCAGTCAAGAATACGCATAGGGATTTTGTTTAGATTGCAAAGAGGTCTCATCAACCATATCTTTACAACATATATGGACCCAGCACAAACCATTCTGCCTTTCTCTGGTATGCTAGTAATTCAAAAAAAAAAAAACAAAAACACAAATAATTAATTGAAATTAAGTTATTATTATGGAATTATAATTGAAAAAAAAAAAAAAAACAACTTTGAACCAAGAGCTCAGAAGTTGAAGAAATATTCAGGAACAGTACTGTAAGCATGAAAAATGCTTCAGATTTCAACTGCTGAATACAAGCATAACAACCTGGGTGACACAAGACGTTGCAAAACCATTGCTGTCGCCTGCAACGGGATAAATTAGGATTGAACTATGAGGAGGCTAAGAATTATGCATATTCTCCTATCTTCCTTGTCCTTCAAATTTCCAAAAAATCTCTAAATGAACTACAAAAATTTTTATGTAGTTTCAAGTTCCTTCTAAGGAACCAAATGCCCAAACCCTGAGTTTCTTGTGAACGTTTCAGTTTCCAGACCTACTCTAGACTTCACCAGAACAGTACTGTAACCATGCTGATGGAAAGGGGGTATCGTCAACTTCTACACGCCTCTATTCTCTTTTCTTCTCCAGGCTGAAAGGCTGTAAACTTTTAATAAGGCTGGCTAAGATTGTTTCAGTACAGCAACCTTCTGCTAAGAAGTGCTGATTTGACGTTTTCTGCTGAAAATTTTGATTCTGAAAAAAAGCTTAGCTAAAAGCCTTTCTGCTTTTCTGTCAGCTCTTATGCCACCTCTCTGTGCATGTTCACCATCAAAGACACAAGGCTACTGGGGTTTTCCATCCCAGATTTTCCACCAATCTGTCCAGAAGGCTACTGCAGAGCCCAAGTATCAGGACACCCACATTTTGGGGCTTCCCAACCAATGACATCCCTGGCTGGTGAACTCTGAAGACATTGGGGTTTCTGAACTCCTGGTATATCACAGCGCCATCAGGGGCTGCGGGGACCTTTGGCTTCCAAGATGCTGCCAACAGGCTGCCTGATGGTTAGCCAGAGCCTCCAGGCTACCAGCACTTCTGGGTGGCAGCTGGCCAAACATCTGCTGCTCTGTCATACAGGGCGAGGTACAAAGTCGTGCAGGTTATCTCAGAGTTTGACATGTTCCTGGGCAAGAAACCAAGATTCCTATCTGTATGCGATTTTCCCATACCTTGTGTTAGACCTGCGCAAGGCTTTGTAGTTGTTACAGTCCTAAGGCTTCTTGATAAAGACAAAGGGGAAGATAAAGACAACTGCCTTTTGTTGCAAAGGACAAACCACAGTAAGTAGCTGTTCTTTCTCACTGTTGGTGGGTTTTGTAAGCATATAAAATTAATATGAAGAAAGATGTAATAAAGTTGTCTTTTTTTTTTTTTTTTTGCATTGGAACTTGATTTCCTACTCTCCAAAGTGGAGGGTTGGACCACAGCTGTGGCATTCACAACATGCCAATTAAAATTTGGTTGTGAACACAAAATCCAAGCTATTTTTACTTATACTGCAGTTAAAACACTTAAGTACCAAAAGGCATTACACGTACTATGATATGTTGTATCCAAAACTCCTGAGCCATTCTGCTTGAAATACCCAAATAACTAAATGTTTAAGGTAAAATCTAAGAATCAATGAATAAACAACTCTTTGTAACACAATAGACTACTTCAGGCATTATCGTATAAAGAGGCCTAGATAAGTAGGAAAAAAGTCTCATAAACAACTTATCTGTTGCAATGTGAACAACACATAGATGGCTTTAAAAGAGTAGTAAAGTCATTTTCTGAGCACAGCCAGTAAACCAAGAAAAATAAAGTGGTTTTCTTAAGTAAGCCTTGAAATGAAGTAGAAGTAAACTGTGCTGAAATGGATGAGAAGCTGGTGAGGTGTCCAGTAATGATGCATTTAAATAAGCAATTTGGCTAGAATTTGCAGTCATCTGTGAATAATTTATCAAATTGAGTAAAGCATCTCAAAAGCCCACACTGGCTATAAACTGCTGAATATTTTTCCTGTGTTAAAGCTCAGTCTCCCTCACTTTCCATTCCTTTTCTTCTAAATCCATAAAATGAATAAGAACATTCCTTTATGCTGCCTAGATGACAGCTGATTGTAGGGTATTTGTTTTATTAAAAATATTCCTGAATAAAGGCCATAAAAATGGACAAAGATTGTCTTATTTCTCTAAGGTAAAAAATAATAGGAAAAATGTGAGTAGTAAAGCATCACGCGCAGTAACACTGACACAGCATACTCTGAACTGCCGGATTTCTATACACTTTACACAGCATGCTCAATGCCTGAGACTCAGATACACTTCTATATCTCACAAGCCAAATAGCCTCCTGCTCCCAATTCAGCAGCCTAGGCAGAACCTGTATCACAACACAATATTCACACACAAACCACCCATAATTTAAGAAAATAAATAAATGAAAATGAAACAAACAAACAAACAACAAAAACACCAGCAGAACTAGTCTCTTCACCTTTCCATACTCTTTAGAAACTGAAAAGGAATCTTTGGGCTCCTTTTAGAAGAAATTCAGATACTGAACTCAGACTCATTTCTTTTGGTTTGACATTTGAAGGTCCTAGCCTCATTGGAGAGAAGAACTGTTGCAGAAGAATAAATAAATAAATTCATACTAATTCCAAAAGAATTCACTCTGTAAGAGAGGTCTGAAAAACCTTTACACCGTATCTCTATCTTATGATTCGGAGCAGTGTATTTATTACTATGAACTGTCCAGGGCCATCACAAAGAACCTTCTGCCTCTCAATTACAAGGCACTTTTACATTCATACCATATGGATTTTTGTCCTTAGAAAGCATAGTTACCTCAACTGCAGTGATAAAGAACAACTTATCTCAAACCTTGCACTATGAGGTCCTTTCTTTTCTATTTCTTCTTGATGAAGTTTAGCCTTCACCAATACGCCTTTGGCCATATACATAGAAGTCCATATTCTGGCTCTGTCTCTAATATGCTGCAACTCTTTGCTGCCTGTCAGTAATGCTGCTCATCAGAAATATCTTACTTCCCAAATTCCAGCGAAAGCAGACTTGGCTCCAACTCACCAAGCTCCCACCCTTATTTCTGTCATGCAGCTTCCAGAAAATGAATCCCTTCATCTTTTTTATTGTTTAGCCAGTTTCCAGTAGGAACTCATTGAAAAAATAAATAAACAAATAAAATTCACCCCTCAAAATTCAGGCATTCCACTTGCTATCCATTTCTTCCTGTTATTACTCCAAAACCTTGATGCCGTGCCTGAAATGGAAAACCCCTAAAAAAAATGTCTCTGATTGGTGACGGTCATCATGACCTTAGTTGCCATGACTCTCCTCAAACACTGAATGCCAAGGATGAGGAAGAGCACACCAACATGTTCAAAGCATTTAGCTTGACAAAACCGAGTGACTCTAACTAACAAATATCCAGAATACTTCTTTTGTCAACAAAACAAAACAGCATAGCACAACATCTCACAAGAGAAGTGTGTTCTAAGATTAAGAAGAAATTAATTTTCCTAATTAAAAATAAAATAGCAAAATCCTTTTACTTTACAACTTTGAGGACAGAATATGAAAAAAGACCGAAAGCGCCTTAATTAAAATACTGTGGTTCATTTTGTTGAACAAAGCCTTCAGAGCAGTGAATCCATGTAGAACAGACCGTTACAAAATTGCAGTTAGCGAGACAGAAGATCTCATGTTTGCATAGGAAAAACAGTGTTTCCTACACATTTTATTTTTTTATATAATAAAGACACAAAAATATCTGTCTGCTCGAGAAGGAAATATGGCATGTTTTTCTTTGGGGATCCCTGAATAAGTTTGAAACAATTTATGCTGACTTAACCTGGCTTGACAGTATAGATCATTACAATGATTTAAAAGAATGTTTAACTTTTCAGTTCTGTAACATATATATAGTACTAAAAATAATCTATTCGGACAGTATTTCAACTGGAAGGTGTTCTATTAATGCAATCTATAGGCCAGCATTCGGGGGATAACAGAATAGGAGCATGATGTACTACCCCTCAACAGCTGCTCTTAAAATTTTGTATTTGAAATGCATCAAATGGAATAAAGAAATGGAAATTAATACAATGTTAACTCATGGATACATAGATCATGAGTTAATTCCATTAAAATGTGAATAGAATTGTGTCAAAATGAAGTATAATGCTGAACAAACTTCCTTCGTCATTCTGGTTAAGTGAATTAAACTTTCCTTGATGTATTCTCACTTGAGGCTCAAGAATCTATTACAAATGCCTAAACCAAGACTGGATAACATATTTCTTGTGGCTTTTTCATATTATCATTTTAATTTTCAAAATATCTCAAGAGGTGAAAAAAAGCTGAAAATGAAAATACTTCTATAAAACAAAAAGGAAAAAAAAAGAAAAAAAAAAAACACACAATTTAATTAGCTGAGAAACCAGAGCTTTGTTAGAAGTAGTAACTATAATAAAGAAGATTATCACTCAGCCACAGGAAAAAAAAAAAAATCTCTCAGCATGCCTTTGAAGAAAGAATATTTAAATTCACCAAAAGATCAATTACTGTTTGTGAGGGTAACTATGAAAGTTAATAGAGAGCATTGGCAAGCACTGTACTCACAATAAGCCAGCAAAATACCACGGATAAAGTAACTTAAAATATTAAGTCTTCAGAGACTCTGGCTCACCAAAACCTAACTCAATCACGTACAGAAAACAAACAGAGGAAGGGCATATATAACACTCTGGAAAAACGCAGTACAGGAGTTAATATTCAAACCCTTGTTATGGTTTGGCATTAACTGAGTACTGAAAACTCAAGTTCAACGAAAGCATTCTTCCTGAATTGGCTGCCCTTAAGATTTCCCCTTACGGCACCTCATGTGCTAACTCCTTCTTCCTAGACTCTCCTCCATCTGAATTACAGCCTGTAAGGACTTGCTGAGCCATGCACACACGAATGAAACACGAGAACTTCAGCAGTTCTACACTTGAAACTAAAAGCTTTATTCAGAGATTCCCAGTGCCTTCTTTCAGGTTTTCCTGTGAGAAGTGAAGAGAGAAAAAAATGTAGAAAAATACACTTTTAAGTCTGATACTTTTTAAATGTCCCAAAGCTTAGTTAATGGAGTTCAAGTGTGTCAGTAGTGTCTCGGATGCTTTCAGATCGTGCCTCCGACAGTCAGGCAATGAAAAATAATGTACTTGTCACCCCTGTAATGTGGCCTCGGTTATGAAGTCAGGGATCTGCCAGCGGTCCCTGGGAATGGGTCAGCAACAAGGGTTCACAGATAGGAAAACCTCTGCAATTAGCAGAGGTTGTCCATCTTTTGATTTCTTTGGGGCTCGGAGATGAACTCCTGAAGAAAGCCACTGCCTGACAAAACCATACAGGAGTGATAGCCAGGAGGCTGGACTAGAAGATGGTTCTCAGGGGCCTGAAAATTGCTACAAGATACATGAATAGAGATGTGAATGAACTAGAACAATGTGTTATTGTCTATGCTGCATTCACACATTTACATTCCGGCACATATTTGCAAACACTCCAGCTGCATTCACTCCGTTAACTCTCAGTGTGGTGACTAGTGGAGTTATTAGTGAGAGGAGCCTGGAAGAGCTGCATCTTGTGATTTGAAAAGAGTATATATTTATCCCAAGGAATCAAGAATGCCTCCTTTCAGGGCTGAACTGAATTGATTGTGTGGGAATGATTCAGCTACAAAGGTTCCCTAGAGATGAACAAAAATGCCTTCGTGTCATGGAATTACTAATAGCCTACTGGCATATATGACAATGAATTCTGAAAGTATAGCAAGGGGTAAGTGAAAGGAGCATCTCAGAATGAAACCCCAGGCAAGTCTGGTGTAATTTGTGAAGAGTAAGCCCAGTGCTGGGAAAACCTCAAACTTGCAATACCTACTTAAAGTCCAGACTTTGCCAGGGAGAGGAGGATATGTCACAAATTTGCCCCATGGAGCCTAGGTGTTCTGTGCCCAGAGCTGCCAGGGCATCTGCAGAGGCTGTGACGATGCAGCGAAGCATCACTGCAGAAAAGCAGAACTAAAATCCTCCAGTGTAAACTGAAAACATTAAATCATGCAGTTTCTGGTTTCTAGAGCCTTTTTGTATTAGCTACTCTACACATCTTCAAAAGGTACAGAGCACCAGTGAATAATCTTAACCCCAGGTTAGCACAGCTTATATTCATTTATTTCCCTGGTCTTCAATGCAACAAATTTCCTGGTAGGCCCTTAATTCACAGGCCGAATCCTTCTATCCCCATACCTGGATTCTTTGAGGAGAGGCTTCTGAACAGAGAATGCACTAATTACTTGTTGCCCTTACATCACTCTCCCACTTCTTTGTTGTTCAGCACAGTGCAGTCCACACTCCCAGAAAGGCAGCAGACCTTAGCATTAGCTACACCAGACTGCAGAGCAGAGGATGCAAGAACAGCGAAGGACTGATTTGGAACAAGACTATATTTTAAAGATTATTAATGAGCAGGAACCGTATGAGGTGAAGACAGATAGCGGTAGGACATGTGCCTAGGCAAATTCTGATTTAACATTCTGTTGTTACAAGTTTATTATGCATCTTCGGACTTAACACCTACCTATGCTTGAATGTATACTGAGATTTGCCTGTACATTAGCAACTACCACAGTAGTACTACAGTTCATGAGGAACTACAGAAATAGCCCAGTCAGCTTTCCACAGCTTGGACAAGGTCCAAACCATCCGGCACCACCCTGATTAATAAACCCTTTATATTAATAAGTATGACCTGCTGATTTCTTCCTTCTTTAAACTAAAAGAATTCCATCAGTAATAGTAAAGGGGAATATAGCCTGTGGGATATAAACAGCTGACAGCCAATGCCTCCAGGTGCACCTCTTCGTGTCCCAAAGGAGTACCCGATCCCATGCGATCCAGTACACGTATGAATGCTGGAGGCTGGGAGGACGCGTGCAAAATGCTGTTAGCCAAAACACAGAGCACTGAGTCTGCACCCATTTCTCCCTCCCAGGGTGGGAATCTCTCAGTCGGCAGGAGGAGAGCCTTCCCTGCCTTACAGGAGCACGGTGCACAGGGACGGTGCCGGCTCCAGCCTCCCGCAGCACACAAGTGCTGACATTTGTTGCTGTCCTTCGCGTAACGGCACAGACGTGCTTGAGGAGAAGTGAGTAAAATCTCGTAACAGCACAAAAATAAACCCTATTGGACCATTTCCACCAGAATAGTTAATGTCTGAGCAGGAAATCTGGCAGACTGTTGATCACTCGTAGGAAATGAACAGCTACTTGGAACCATCAAGTCTCAGAACTTAAAACCTCCAGAGGGGAACAAAGCAGGTACCGCTGGGTTTCTGCCTAGGAAAGAGGGAAGTACTGTAGTATCCATGCATATCAGAAGAAAACACTGTTGCTCCATTTCTTAATTTACTCTGTAAGTCAAAATATTGCAGGCATCCTTGCTCACACAATGCTTAAGTATGAACTGCCAGCAGTATTTCACAACCACAAGTTTATCAAAGTCCTGTATTTAAGAACATGTGGGTAGCCAAAACAAAAAGTAGCTTAATTATAGCAAGTTGGTGTCCCAGGATACCAGTTATTGTAACAAAATACAGATAAGTAGGTCACACAGATAACACAGACACAAGGACAATAATTCCTTAGTCAACTATTTGCTGTTGTTAAAATTTATTTTTTATTTATTTGTTAAGCTCATATTGTATGTTCCTAGCTTCTGAGAGGACATTAAAAGAAAGTTTCTCCATTACTTTGCTTTCAAAGTAGATAAAGCTTACACTTTAACAATGACAAGGAACAACTGGAATCAGTTCAAACAGTAGCTTGGGTTGCAAACGGAGAAAATGCGGCTTCTTATTATATTATGCTATTCTTGTTCAATTTTAATAAATACTCTAATTAGAGAAAGAAACAGCTCAGCTACTGTATAAGGCTATTATACTCTTCCTGTTTTGTACAGATTTATAGTATTTGGAAATCAATATGACTCGAGTAGTACACAAAGTACCGAAAATAGAAACACCCAATGGCTCAGCAGGATGTAGCATCCTTGAACTTTCAAATGAGATTTATAAGAAATAATAATTCCTGTAAAATATGGCACTTTATTGCAAACTATAACTTGTACAGTTTCCAGAAAAGTTTTATAACTACCGCTATAAAATGGCATTAAGAGAAGCAGTATTCCAACTGGTCAACACAAGGGGCACAATTCTAGAACTAATAATTATACGTCGAAGCACCTACTGAATCATATCTCTCACACAGGTTACTGCCCTTTGATATAACAGCCACACTGATGAAAATGCAAGATTTCACATAATTCATTAAGGGCTTTGTTATTATTTTTCTCACTCCCTTGTTCTTTCATCCAATTTGGGGGAAATTTCCTGCTCCAAGAGTACTTTCACTTGCATGACACTATTTTCTTACAGTCTAACTGAATGTATTTCTTTTGGTTATTTATAGCCATCCCTGCTCTCCTGTCTACATTCCCATATCACTCAGTGTCCTGTGATCCTCGGGAGACCTAAGTCATTTCACTCCCGCTTGACAATAATGATCTAAAATTCAACTTCTTTAAAAAACTTCCATGCAAAAGAATTTGATTTGCGTTTGTTTTTTATTGTTATTTTTTAAAATCCATTATAACAATGCACACAGCACCATGTGGCTCAGAGAAAGGCACAATTTCAAGATGAAATCCTATTGTGTCAGTTTATTCAGAGGAGGCTTGGGAGTTTCTGAGTGGGCAAGGAAGACTAAGGAATTATAATTTCTTACACAAGGGACCATTCAGGCTTACTGAGGTAGGAACAGCATCACATTTAGGAAATATTGTTCCTCTTGTAAGACAGAAACTCCCATGAACTTGGACAGTCTTCTAGGCAGCAGGATTGAAGCTGAAGCATGTTGTCATCAATCCTGTACCCCAACTCTATGCTCAGGAGAATCACAAAGGGGATTCCACAGGAATGCAGGCTGAACAGAAAAACAAGCATTTCCACGCTCGCACAGGGGACGCTTTCTCGTAGCAGTTCCTGGTTCTCCTCCTCTTTTATACTGTCAGTCATAGTACTCGTGGTCGTTCTCACACAACACCCTTGGAAAGGCAGTCAGCATCCAGAGAAAAGTTAAACGATACTTGATACCCATCATTCATACCATCCCTTCTATACAGGTGAATTTCTCTGGTTTTGCAACCACTTGTATCTTTCTCTTCAGAATCAAAGAGGTATATTTGTCAGAGACAAATAACAATAGTACTTTATGCACTCCTCAGTCTGCTTCAGCTTCTTATTACACAGTAAAAATAAATTACAGTTTTGCCTTCTAACCTCAGTTCAGATTTAAACACAACAACGTATCTCAAGAGAGTAAAGGGACCTACAGTATGCTGAAGAGCAGAGTGAAAGACAAGTTAAGTGCTAGAAATTAGTAAAAAAAATTATCTCGATTTACACTGTTATTAAAGAAAAGCTGAATTTCTGAACATAAAAGCTTCACAAAGTTAAGGTACATTTATGTTATTCAACAACCCACCTTTTAATATCTTTACTTAAATACACAAAGCGCTAAGAATAAAGAATTCAAGAAACTAAAGAATACCAAGAATAATCATTTAGACAACATCGTATATATATTTATAACTAAATATATATATATATATATCAGAAAATGGGCTATATTTGTAATCAATTTTCCCAACACTAAAGTACAGATCTTATGATACTATTATCAGTATGGCAAATCCAAAACACCAGTCTTGCTTTTGTGCTTGAACATTCCCTTTGCAATGCAATATCCATGAAAAACATATGCACCAACATGTCATAATGCTTACGCTGCGAGAGGAATACTTATACTATTGTTCACAAACTTCACTTCTGTAAAACTGCCAGCCTCATGCACTGCTTGTTTTCCTAAGACCAAAAATAACTTCTTTTGTCTGCTCTGCAAGGAAACAGCCTCAGTCATATTTTAGTAAATAGCTCGACTTCTTTAATTAGACCGCGTTGCCAATATATTTAAAGCGGACTTCAGATACTGATTTCTTTTGGCACAGCAAAAGAAAAAAGAAAAAAAAAAAAGAAAAAAAAAGTCATCCTTGTTCTTTGTTCACTCAGAAGCTTCAGTGGCGAGAAACTGAGTGTCCGTGGGGCTGGTCTGGCAACACGGTCTCACACCAAACTGGAAATTTGTCTGTAGAGATGTAGCTCAAATACGGATCTTTGGAAGTACACCAAGGCTTACTGTACTTTCAAAAGATCATTTTGAAAATGCAAGAACGTGCAGGGTCTCACCAGATACCGTTTCTGTTGCAACATTAGTGCTGTATATTAACTACAGCTTTTACCACCCCATCACTTCTAACTGGACAGCTAGTAAATTAATTTTTTAAGTATCTGTTTAATATTGTCATTTGTTTAGCCTAACAATTTGGCTGACCCTAAACTGATTTAGATGCTTTGAACGTCCAAGTCTTTCTTGTTCTCAAGTATAGAAGTAATACTCCGACCGTATGTACCAACATACATTAAAAAAAAAAAAGAGAGAGAGAGGGAGAAAAAGAAAGCATAAACCATTATTCCAGTGAGGTGATCAATGGATTAACTTTGCTAGTTAATAGTGAACATCAATCCTATCTTCTAACCCTAGCTGCTTAACTCCAACAAAGAATATAAAATTCTATCAATTATAAGTATGTTACTAATCCTACTGAAGACAGGAAGTATCACAGGTGTAATGTTAAGCACACATAAATGCTTTGTTAGCCTGGAGCTCTCACATGGTTACATATAAGGCAACAACAATGAGATCTTACTGGATCAGGACTTGAATGGCAAAGTCTAACATTTCTTTAAGACAGATCAGGACAACAACCAAAAAATTTGAGAACTTGAATCCCAGCCAAAAGAGGAAAACAGATCTGGAGTTCTTTCCTCCTGTTGAGTGAATGAATAATTTTCTTAATGAGCAGAGAAACAAAAACTTGAAAATATAATAAATTGATACCAATTATCATGTCACTGGATTGTTTATGTGTATGTCTGTGTGTACACAATTGTGTTGCCCACGTAAGACTACTGCATTTATAATTTCTCTTTCTTATACAGACTCTTTCTGTCAGATACTGTGTGCGCTCATTCTGCAGCTTTTCATTGAGTCAGGGATTTCTGGGGAGTAGTATAGCACATCCTACATTGGAAATGAGTGGCAAAGCAATTATCTTCAGTACCTCTACTCTTTCTCAAACTCAGAAGAAAACAAATAACAGATTCAGTCTGATAATGAACAAGAATACAAACACCAACTATTACAGAAGTGATGCAAGGTTTACTATTTTACAGAAAACAACTAATCAGAACAAGAGAAGAAAATCCAGCTATTAAATTGCTTGAACATTTTATGAGTCACAGCATCAGGTACTGGTAAGTCCTCATCAGAACTGCTGCATGCAAATCTGGTAATCCATTTGCAAGAAGTATGATTCAAGCTGGCACAAGAACAGGAAAAGGATGCTTGGAATTTCAGGGAACTGAAAGCTTATTTATATCAGCAACTAAACCTGCTTGGTTTACAGAAGGATTGCAATACAACAATTAGGGAATAAGTTTGCTCTTTAGAAGTCGGAGGAAGTGTCATAAAACAAACAAACAAACAACAAAACTTTGGACAAAAGATGACTCTTACAGAAAAGGCAGGCAGAGTTTGAAAACAGGGCATTAGAAGCCTTCAGGGCATAGATTCTGGAGAACCACCCAAGAGCAAAGGTAAACCACCTAACTAAAGTAAAGGAACTCTTTGGTGACTATACAGGTAACTGCATCACACATCTAGGAGATGTCTTTCAGTTTTGTTCTACACTTACCAATTTTTGCCTTAGGAGACAGGTTACCTATGTGCGAAAGCATACCACAAAACCAACACTAACATTCAAATGTGTAGCTATAAAAGTTGCAGTGGTGCATACAATAAAGCACCACGGCCTTAGTCTTAGTTTCTACAGTTTATTACTCTGCTGTGAAAACAAATGTCATGCTACTAACCCCCAGGATGAATAGGAAAGAATTTATTTCAGTTTCAATAGATGATTTAGCAACTCTTGAATCTGATTGCTAAAACAGAATTACTTTAGCAAAAATAACAGGAATTGAATAACTTGGGGGGTAGTGGTGTCTGACTTTGGTAATGAATTTTAAAAGTATGTGGCTTGCTTTTTAAAAGTAGAAAATGGGAAAGGATTACAGGATGCTACTAAGCAACCCCCAAAATAATATATATCAATGTTTCCACATGATTCTCTTTCAAGCTAAGATCCGGAAGATATACCCATTAGCAACGAAATTTGTTACTCCAACATCTGAACGGTTTTAGATCTAATGAATCAGCACGAATAATACATACAGCATTGATACACCAGCCCACTCTTCTCCTCTGGGAATAGCACAGTTCATACAAAAAGCTGAACAACTCCTTAAAAATCCACTATTGAGTAAAACTTTGGGAACTGAAAAAATAAGGTATTGTTCAAAATGGCAAAGCTTCACAAAATGAAACCAGAAGCACAGCAGCTGTCATAATAGAAACCCATATGAAATCTCTTTGCTGTCGGTTTCTGTGAAGAAATACAAACTTTCAAGGCCAACATTTGGATAATAACCTCATGGAACCTCTTAAGCATTCCCTTTACTCAAATTTCTGGGTATATTTCCCTGCAGTGTAACAAAGGTATTATTCTTATTCTCACACTTGTATACACGGTAGCTGGAAACACAAATAATTTCTATACACCAGGAGTTTGAGTTATCATTTGAATCACTGCATTACTGGGACCATCATACATGTTCTGAATTTGTAATGTTCAGCCAATTTCTAAAGAGCTTATTTCAACCTGCTTTTGAAAGAGATAAAAATCTTTATAATCCAATTACTAGTAATTTATGAAATACATGCGGCTTCTCTATCTTGCATGGTTTAGGTCCTTCATTTAATCCACACACTGCCTCTGGAAGCGATACAAGGGACTGCAACAGCATCTACTGCAGCAGAGAGCAAATATTCCCACCAACTATTGTGCCAGCACAAGCCAACCCACCAGGCAGCAGCAGCACTCAGCTACATGGGCACTGGCAAAGTACACAGCAAGGTCATGGTGACTTTACTGCCCACAGCAATCTATTGTTGAAGACAAGCGCACTAAGTGAGACAGCTCCTCGTACGGCACGAAGCTGTGCATTACTGATTCAGTACAAGAACACCGTGTTTTCAGAAACTGTAGCAGAAGCTATTGTGATATCGGAATAGGAAGTTAAGATCAGACAACGAACTCAAGTTGAAAGAGAAGAATTAACGAGAATGCCGTTCTTCAACATCAAATGACTTTGATGACAAATAAGAACAATAAAAAGAATCGTGGAAAACAGAAGAAATGGAGAACAGTATTGCTTAGCCCAAAAGTTACAATTCGAGTCTGCCTCAGAATTAGCCTACTGTGCTGAACAAGATGGATCTGTATATTTTATCTATCAAGGATTCTTAGGTACAGAAAGATAGTATCTCTCTTCCATTTTGTAGAGAAAGTGTTTAACTCTATCCTGGTGAAATGTCCAACAGTACTTTATCACCAAAGAGAGCAAAGGACTAAGACAAGGATCTGATTCTTAAAGCAGATACTGTTCTCAGAGAGACAGGCTAGTGAGATTCACTTTGCAACTTAAAAATGCAGAACAGTAGCATGAGCAAGAGTCTGTTCACCATTGTTTCAAATATGTTCCATGTGGTCTTTCAGGATAACAGTGTTCGAATAGCAGTTAATGAATGAACAAGAAGACTGAAGAGAAAAACACTTTTTTATTAACCTTCAAAAACCTAAAATGCACCTTTTTCAAGGCATATGAAAATACAGATCTTGGCAGCTTCTACTGATGATAAATTATGAGTTATAAACCAGCATAGTTTAAGGTTTTTTGGAAAAGAAGCTGCCTTCAAACTGCAATTTCAGAACTAATCTGAAACTAAAATTATGCCAGAAGCACATGTCAGTTTGTTTGTTTGCTTTATATTGTAATAAATTAATTTACTTATTTTAAATCTGTTTTGCACGTGGGCAAACTCTTTGGCGGGGGAGGGGAGACGGAATTTCCTGTATCTGAGTTTATTTTTGCAATAAAACTACGCTGATTCTTAGTACAATTTTACACTCATAACAATGCTTTTGTTTCCTTATCCTCCTGAACACTAGTCTCTACAGTGATTATAGCTAGATAACAACCTTTAAAGGGTAGGAAATTCAAAGAGTTCACAAGAGTGAAACAAAAATAAGATTACTTGGGTGTTCACTAACAGGCCTGGATTCAAACAGAGACCTTTTGCATTTAAAAAATGAGAAGTAAGGCAATCTTAGACAATCTATGGCAGGCAATCTTAGGCACTTCTGTGTTTGTGACCACAGAGAAGACAACAAGCTAAACATTAGGAGAGGTACTGCCGTATTGCGTGAAAACTCCAAATACAATTACACTTCATTTTTATCCAGACCACCCTTTATCCTTGTGTCTTGTTTATCTAGACTGGGTTCTAAAGTGACCTTTTTCATAACAAGCTTCTAAAGAGGACCCAGAGCTCCACTTGCAGTGACATGTCTCAGCCATCGGGTGCAAATCTGAATTGATAACAAATTCTGTATCTTGCAGCCGCTGATTCCTGAGCATCTGTCCTCACTGGAAAAGTTTCTTGGAGTGGTAATACAGCGACACACACAAGTACAGTTAATTGAGTAAGGCCTTTACTGGGGGTAAAGAAATCACAACATTGACTATAGAGTTACATGACATTTCAAGCCTAATCCAGAAAAGGCATTTACACTCACAATTTCCGCCCTCCCTTGTTTTTCCCTCTCTGATGCAATATCCAAATAACACACAGGCATGTTATCACTTTTGTTTTTCTGAGGTTCCTGCCACAGAAGATCATTTACTCATAGCAGATGAAATCTGTGTAAGATGTAGAAAATACTAGTTGCTCTGGAAACTCTTGAGGTGGCTCTGCTTATTTTTAATGACAGTTTCCTTCCAGATATGGTAGATTAACTTATATAAGTATTCATTTCTTTCTGTAAGTTTATTTTGAAAATGTAATCTGAAACAAAATACAATAAATACATTCAAAATGGTCTTAGAAAAAGAAGAATGCTTGTTTCTCCTTCATAAGCTCTGACTCCATGAATAAATATGCATCCTTGCTCCCACGATAAGAACCAAGAATTCTTTGATCTTCCTAAATCAGTTTTTGTTCTTTTCAGAGAATTTCCAATGGAGAGATTTGTATTATGGCATTCTTTCCTGAAACTCATGTTTGCTTTTTGTTTTCTCCAAGGAAAAAAAAATGAGTCTTAGAATTTTTTTTTCGCTACGGAAGAGTGACCTCTGCAGTCAGTCTTTGCAGAGCTCTTTATGCTTGTCTTTAATCTCCTGATTTTCAGTGTCACGGATTTGGGGGCAGAGAGAAGGGTGTGGAGAAGAGTGAAAAAAGGATGAAAAAAACAAACAAAAAGATCAGTCTCTCAGAATTCTGATACTGAGCATT
The DNA here is from genome assembly GCF_011077185.1 of Oxyura jamaicensis. Lineage (NCBI taxonomy): Eukaryota > Metazoa > Chordata > Aves > Anseriformes > Anatidae > Oxyura > Oxyura jamaicensis. The sequence goes on from NC_048926.1 coordinate 66,999,197, forward strand.
TCAAATGTAGTTTCCCTCTCCCCTGCCTTTTCTACAAAATGAAACATGGTTCCAGATTTTGAGGAGAAAAACAAAAAACCAAAACCACTGCCAACAAAGGAACCATGACACCATGCCTTCTTCTGTAGTACTGATAGAAATTAAATCCTGAAATGTGCTGTCAAGAGGATCCTAGTAACTGCTCTAAATCTGTGGAAAAGGATTATGAACTTATTGAGGATCATGAGCTGCATCAACAATGGGATGCTGCTGCCCCCTCTAGTGCAATGACAGCACATGGAGGTACATTTCTTTTTATTTTTTTGTTTTTGTTTTTGTAGATGTGAGGTATCAGCCAGCACACTGTGCCCAGTTTCAGTTACTTCCTTCTAATGTAGGCAAACAAAGAGAGTTCAGGTAAAAGCAGCACCATGAAGTTATAAAAAAGAGAAGGAACGTGACATTAAACATTTGAAAATATGCATTTGTTTAGAATAAAAGAGATGATCAAGTTCATATATTCGATATATGAAGAAGACTGTTACAAAAGAGATCTATATCCCATGGCCAGTTCATATAGGGAAACCTAGGAAATGGAATACTTTACAGTAAGGGAGATTTAGAGCCAATGTTTATATTTGGAAAGGAAATCTTTCCAGCTTTACAGATAACTTACCCCAGTAGATAATGTGTAAGAAACTTACAGAATTTCTGCCACCAGGAAGTGTTAAAGAATGGTTAAGAAATATCTCCCGGGGAAGGCTTAAGCACAATTCATCTTTGCATCAATTTGAATTTCTTTTCCAACCTGTCACTTACACTGTAAGTTAAAAAGAACAAACACAGCTAGTGAGAACAGATACTCCCTTCCACTTGCCACCTCCTTTAGCTCCACTGAGATCAGTGTGAGAAAGTAGGGTATCACAGCCATCCTCCAGCATGATTAGGACAGTTAGCAGAGGTATTTTTATATCCAGCCCGGTGCCTCTGCCTTGCTGTCTGCAGGATGTTTGAAGCGCTCAAGGCCAGACCATTCTACATTGCCTCCCCAAAATGGCTGCAGCCACCTATACCTCTGTCTAGAGAAACGATCACCAGAAGCATTTCTGCAGTGATGTACACATCTGGCAATACTGGTCCCATTTTGCTCATTCTTAGGCTTCTTCACCTAAGCAGACAATGCAACAAGACTTCAGAGAGTCATAAAATGGATAAGGTTGGGAGGAACCTCTGGAGATGATATAGTCCAACCTCCCTGCTCAAAGCTTCTCCCTTCAGTCTGTTGAAAATTGATTCATCTGAGTGTTCAACAAGTTCAGACATTCCCAACACATTCTAAATGAAGGTCTGGATCTGCTATCAAGGAGTAGCAAACAAGAGTTTGTTTAATAAGCCAAGGGTCTCATAAATAAATCATAAGTAATTTATTACCATGGCCTATGAAAAATTAAGAGAAATTTCCTCCTTGTCCCCAAATGAGTATCTGTTTTCATACACACCATAATTTCAGACTTCATGAGTAATTGAACTACCAGTAGCAAAAGAAAAATAAAAGCCACACTGTCACGACCATGTAATAAAAGAAAAACATTAAATATACATACAACAAATTGTCTTAAATAATGGAGCCTCTGCTCCTGGAGAAAAAACTGTCTTAATTTTGAAAGAATGGTCTACAAATGCATAATGAACAAAGTCTACACCACTGTTTCGTAAATCTGCTCAAAACAAAGATACTGCAAGCATCATGAATGCACCAGTTAGAGACCAAAAACGTAGCTTGTATTTCTATAAGATCATCATATAAATTGTACTGTGGCTGAGCTGCCTTTTCATTTACTCAGCTGCTATTTTTCATTTTCCTATAATACTCTGTTATCCAGGGCTGTCTCCTTCTATTTTCCTCTCTCTCCTCTAATGCACACTTCTATGTCCCATTATCTATCTGTTGTCTTTGTGTGACTTTTAAGTCTATTACCACCAAATTTATCTATTTTTTTTGTTAATTTAAATAGCTGCACAGTGCCTCTAGACGTCTATGAGCTGTGTGGTTACTACAATAAGGCCACTGCAGTCAGATATCACTACAAAATTCATCTTATGTACAAGAAAGACTATTTTTGTCTGATTCAACACATGTTGAATTTTGTTAGCCAGCCTGTATTTTGGGTATCTCTGTAAGCAAAATATAATTGAAAAATTATGATAAGCAATGTCATACAATTTAAGTCTAAACACTGTCCTGGAGTCCAAAATAAAAAGGAAGGCCAGCTGAAAATGCCAACGTATAGATTAGAACAGAATAACTAATTTTCTTCTGTTCAGTATGTTATCTGTAATTCATCTGGGTTTTCAATTCTGTAAGGAGAAACCTCAAAACTTTTTTTTTTTTTTAACATTAGTCTTTCTCTAAAACAATGTAACAAATGGTGCAGTGAACACAAATATAACAGAAGACTGAAACAGAAGACTGAAGAGGACATGAATGAAGGTTAAATTATCTCAAAGTCTGCACAGAGATAGTTTCAGAGGCAGATCTTGCTTCAGCTATAAACTTTGTTATTTATTGTTCCATAGAAGTCGTAAAAATGAAAGATGCGGTGCAATAGTTATGAAATAACAAATGAAAGACAACTATATTTATATGTATCTATTAAGAAGTGTTTTAATAATCAGGCAATATTTTACTACTATCAACCTGCAACCCATTACGGACTTGTATTTAAAATACATACTCCACAACTACCACATTAAAATCCCACATCTCACAAATCACAAAGGAAACTAAAAAATGGAAACTCCTCTCTACAGAGTCGATTTATAAAACCTGAGATTCTATGTAGTCCCTGCAATTATTTCTGATTAGCAGGAGTTTTGTGCTTTTGACTTTTTAAACCATGTTTCAAGTGTTAAAAATGGGATCCAGATATTTCTGAAACTTCTTGTTAAGCTGTTTAGAAGTGCTATAAATTTAGTCACTAGCTACAAAACATTAAACCTCAGTAGAACATGATGCATTTTCCCCAACAGGTTACTTTGGCAACCCAACGGGTAACAGTTTCTCACTCTAAGCTGCATATTTGGTCAAATTACAGTAAACTCTAGAGAAGAATCCAGTAAGTTCTCGTAGAAAGCTTTTTTCCTTTTTCATACAAGGCTCAAATGAGTAACAGTTATGGGGCAGGATTCTTGCCATAGTTTACAATGAAAATAGAGAACATTCGTGTCATTTCTCGTTTACCAATACTTCTCCTCAAGGTTTGGTTGTTCTAGAAATGTCCAGGACTGATACTCAGTGTTAGTTTGCAGATTTTATCTTATAGGTGAACTTTGAGAAAGGTATAAACAATAAACAACATATTCAAAAAAGAGTTTTCGAAAAGACACATCATATCTGCACTTAAAATTCAGAATTTACACTTTTATATATAGGTATGGATGATACCTTCATTTTCAAAAGTTCTGAGTAACCATTAGTGTCATTATACAAATAAAATTCCTATAGTAAAGTATTCAGATACTAACAAAAATTGCCAGACTGACATATGTGGAGTTTAAGCATTGACATTCAAGAGAATCAGAACAGAATGTAACAGTTTCTGTGTAAGATTTAAGATCCTACATACAACTTAAGATAAAATTCCAAAATATTATTGTTAAAAAATGTCTTGGGATATACCAACCTTTTGAAATAAACAAACACTCTTCCTGTAAGACTACACACCGTACATTTAAACTACCTATACCTATGTTCTCCATGTTCTCCGCATTACTCTGTCCAATACCATTTTTCTCAACATACACATCATTTTATTTTTACTTACTTAGGGGAGCGTTTTGGCAACACTGACAAAAGTAACAACACCTGGGCTAAAACTTTTCATGCAGATATCTGCATCAGGTTTTTGTTTTTAATTTTCTTAACTATTTTTTGGCAAAAACGATTCAGCTTTTCCCACGAATTCAAAGGAAAGATCCCAATTTCTTTGTCATGAAGCTGTTCCTTCTCTTCTTGTTACCTTTTGCCTCATTTACTATACAGCTTCTACAACAATAAAAGGTAAACGCTACCAAAAAAAACAAAAACAAACAAAAAAAACCAGCCCATTGTCCTGCAGTCAATGGATTGTGAGATTATAATATTTATAAGCAGACACAGTCTCTTAACTTGTGTGCTCGAATTTGTAGCCTTAAAGTCTATAATGCTATGTGAATAATTAATTCAGAATCATTTATTAAACACACATCAATTCTGCAAACTGCTCCCCCATCAATCCATAATTAGATATTCATCAAAATGACAGCTGAATCTTCTTTCTTACAACAGCAGCACTTTGAAACTAGTGCACTGTCTCTCAAGGTTGAGCATCCATTTGAGGGGAAAAAAAAAAAAAACAGTCATTACCTACAGCAGTTTCTCAAACACGTGCATCATAAAAGTTGCATTTTACTTCTACCTTTGTCTTGCTGACATTTACAAAGGATGTGGCTTGGATCAAATGACCGTGGCAAGTAAGCACCTTCAGTTTCACAAGTAATTTTGCCCCAACACAAGAGTCTGGTATTGTTTTGCACATACTGACGAATCTGAATTATACAGACTGTTAATTTTTCTGAATTTTTGTTGGTTATGAGGGGAAAGAAGGAAAGAAATCTGATACTGCAAGACAAAATGTTTTTTTTCTGAACCCCCCAAAAAATTGACAGTAGCAGAAAAGCCTACATATCAGCTTATTGAAATTTGCTAGCATGTTATACTAAGAATACAAAATGCTGAAACAAATATCACAGATGAGACCAGAAAACCCTGGACAACTGGTTTGCATTCATTCATTTAAAATGATAAATCCCTTTCACCTTTAGGTCAGTCACATCTTTTGTTGATAACCAGTCTATTATCCTATTAACCTAAGGATTCTCTAAGGGTGTTTTGAGTCTGAAATTGCATATCTCGAGTTGCAATTAACACCCAAACGCTGCTGGTGCTCTCCAAAAGCCAATTTATTTGTACTCAGAATTATACTACATTATGTTGCATGTTATGTTACATTACGTTATATAAATGATAACACAAAAAATTGTGTCTCTTCTTCCAATGTCCCATACAAGCAGTGCATAAAGATATGCCTTACTCATGATTTACAGAGATGCTTTTTCAAATTTTAAAGCAGTTTTTAAAGTCCTCAAGACTCAAAACAAATTTTGAGGTTGGTTATTTTTAAAGGAATCTTTCATTAAAAATAATTGCAAAGTATCAGTAACACCAGAGCAGCTCCTCTAACTTCTGCAAGTCATGGCTAAGATATAAGCTTCTAAAGGCTTTGTGAAAAAACATCAGCACAATTTGACTCTGCATAACTCAGTCCTCAAGTAACATATGAAGTTTGAAATTAGTGAATTGAAATAAAACCAGAAAAAGTAGTTAATGCCTTGCAATCAAACTAGAAGCTCTTTTCAGCTATGTCAAGTAATGAACTCAATTAAAATAAGTAGTTGCATCTAATTCTGTGATAGAAAGATGAAATTACATCACTTCCAGTTGCAGCAACTGAATGGCACAGTAATCATGACACTAAGTTTACAGTACATTGCAGAATCAGTAAGTAACACATAACTAGATTAATTTCAATAATTTAGTGAGCAACTTGGAAGCTAGTCTTTTTTTCCTTCAGCATTTACAAGCAGGATGTTTATATAGGAACGTTTAACAGTGTCTACAAGTACCAAGTGTTTAAATATCTAAAGTACTAATGAATACTTGAGCCATATGGTCAGCCCAGAATGCATACACAAAATATACCTATAACACATCTAAAAATGAATACATTGGTGCTAGACTGGCTCTTATTAACTCTTTTTGTATAAGCAGGGACTTTTCATCTGCATATTGAATTTACAATGAATTGAACTTAGATGAAATTAAAACATACAAACCTACAATCATAATCTATCCATACGGCTTGTTAACTTTAAACAGGGCATTTCAGCAATTTCAATGAAATGTATTTCTCTTTACCAAATATTTATGTAAATAATCTATGAATTATCAACTGACATAATCATTGGAAAATAAGGCCAAGGCCAATACAGATTAAGTGACCTGCCAAAACAACAATGTATGTACGTGCTGTAGAGCTTTTTTTTTTTCCTGTGGGTTTTATGAATAGAGTTATGATGGTTAATATTTTAAATACTAGGTTCTTCTGCCTGTCTAGGATTAGACAGAAAGATAACCTCCCTCAGCTACCAAAAGAGTGATAGCACCTAGGTTTTCTAACAGTCCCCAGAAAAACACAGTTGGCCTCCCCTTCTGAGCTAGAACAGAATAAATTTCCCACAACAATAACTCTATGAAGTTAGTTGCGTTCTGTAATCTCAAACTCTCAAGGGAATTAAAATACCTTTCACATTTCTTAAAGGACCAAGCTAAGCTCCCAAATTTTGCAAGCTACCCACTCAGCTGGGTTTTTCCTCAGCATATGGGTTTTGAGTAGAACTAAATCTTCTTGCAGCAGTCCCACATCCATTTCCCCCCTACTGTTGAGAAAGTCTGTCTTCTGTGCACCCACCATTTTAAACTTTTAAACTCTTACTTTGATCTTTTTTTTTTTTTTCCAAAACATTTGCTTTGCAAGTTGTCTTCTTCATTATACACGATTCTCCTGAGTTTCATTTTATGATCTAGATGCAATTTATCAGGACTCAAGATGTTACTATATTAAAAAGGGATATCGGCCCATCCTGTTTTTCACTGCAAACAGTGGTGACTACCAAATAGGACGAATTCAGCTCCCCTCGCTTGAGCATAACTAAATAACAATAAAAAATAATCACCCTCAACCACATCACAGCAAAGAGGAAGTTAATCTCTTAAAAGTAATTTAAGAGATCTTCAGGTGCTCAGGTCTAATGCCACTACTGCCTTCTCAGCTGGGAAAAAAAAAAAAAAAAAAAGACAGAAGCTGAAACAGTTGTCAAATTTCACAGCTGCAAGAGAGGAAAAAAAAAAGCAACCTTAACATACTTGTGCCTTAATTCCCAGTGCATCTGAAACACTAAAAAATAAAGCCTATCTATGCCTATGAAATGTAGTGACAACGCACTGATACTACAGGCTCGAGAACTCTATGTTTTACCTTGGGTTTTGAACTGCACAGGACAGTTTCTGTAACGCTGGACCACCCAATTACTTAAATGCCTTTGTCAGTCTGAAACCTAGATGTACAAAGGCTTAGACAAACCACTTTGAGAGGGTTATTAAGGTGCAGCATCATAAGAGTTTATCAAAATAAATACTTCCAGCCTAAGTCATATTACAGTTCTGCATTTTTTCTATTAAATGAAATTTCAGGTTGAGTAGATTTCCAAATTAATCTATTAACATTCAATTCCAGTGGCTAAAACAAACTTGTCTGAAGACACGGTTGGCCAGGCTCACTCCCTGCTACACTTGGGAGTGTTTTCACAAAGGCAGGGTTACTATTGGAGGTTAAATTGAGCTTGAATGCCCCAGAAGTTTGTTTGGCATCACTGTAATGCCTTCCCCATTGTGCTCTGGGCCCTATCTCCCATGAGAAAATTTACAAGTTCTTTTCTTTTATCTCCTCTCTCTTTGGATTGCATTTCATAATTGCTAACACAGAGCTGAAGCATCACACTCTGCCCTGAGTAGAAGAATTCTCAATATAGAGGTGCAGTGATACACAGCTACTTAAAGACTTTCTGGTGCCACAAGAAAACAGCGTACTTGCATGGGGCCTGGGGAACAGACACAGACTTTGTATATGTGTGTGGGGGGGGTAAACACTTAGAGAGATGCATTGTTTCTCTATCAGATCTGTCTTATTTTTAAACACTTCCCTCCTATACTTATATATAAGGTTCCTCAAAGACCTTAAGCTCAACATATTGCATTTGCACCCACTGATGGTATCAAGATTAAAATACATCTTTTTACATAGCTTCAGTTATTCAAAAAAAAAAACAAACCTGCATTAACTTTGTAATAAAAAGAATTCAGAGTATTACTGAGGTTTATGAGCAAGTTTATCAACAGTTTGCATATTTCCCCTCTTAGATCACAAATTACTAGCATTATGTTAAATCACAGCACTATTTCCCAATAAAAAATCTTAAGATCATTAAAAGAAAAAAAAAGGCAAAGAAATAATAAGGTTGAGTAAAGCCAGACTGTAATACTAAGTGCTATTTTCAGTGTTAAAAAGTAAGAGTGAGGAATAATGGAAAAGGACAAATCACACATTTTGTTTACTATGGATAGGATCAAGGCAGTCTATCGAAAGAAGAGACATTTGCATGCCGCTAGGAATTCCTACATTTTTCCCTTTAAATAATATTCAGTTCCCCCAAAATCCAAGTCTTTTTTCTTATTAAAAAACGATACCACCAGTTCCTGTTGAATAATCACAGAAACAGGTGTTTCATAGGTGCGTGTATATTCTCCAAAACAAACAAACAGCAAAAAAAGAATGAATCCTTCACTGCTGCAGAGCATCACATATTTTCAGTGGTGTCACTGAACACTACGACAGAAACAGCAGAAAGTCGCTCGCACCTATCTATAACCAACACGCTTTCACACGCATCCTTATCCATGAGCGGAGCACAAACACGCGGCGTGACATACTTCTGGCCTCCACCATCAATTACTTCAGTCGTCGCATTGGAAAGCAAATGCTAACAAAATTATTAACAAGAAACCATCCCACAAACGACTGGGCCTGCCACCTAGAAAGCCTGGGTGCAAGGGCGCCCATCGTGCCCTGCTCTGACAGGTGCTTCGGTGCACTCTGAGGGCAGCTCCAAGCTTCCTCCACCGCTCCAGCCCTGGGGGCTGCTTCCCCCTGTGCTGCTTACAGCGCTGCGACCACAGCCACGACCACCCTCTGGTCCTCTGATCCTCTGCACCGGTGAGCTGACAGCCAGCAGGGAGGTCGGCCACAAGACTCTCACGGGGCTTCAACAAAGGATGGCAGCGTTCGCTCCTGGGGGAAGAACAATGGATCCCAACTACGTTCAGAGCTGGAGCCTCAACCCTTCAATTTAGCTTTTCCCTCAAGTGCCTCACACTCGCAGCTATGAACTAATCAAGCTAAAAAGGGAGGGGGAGAGAGACTGTCATTTCTATTTTTAAATACAAAGGAGGCAGTCAGGTACTATCAAGATGAAGGCTAGTGAGATTGACACAGATAGGATTTATGCTTAACAATCACGTTGGGTAAGGAAGCCAGACATCGCTTCAGACTTTCTCGAGCAAATTTGTAAGGGATGCTTTTGTGCAAGAAAAGCAGGTTTGAGTACTCTACTTCATTAAGATACCCTGTAATTCCAAGACTGGCCTGTTAGAAAAGTATCACTTCATTATTATTTTTTTTTGGTAATACCTTTGAGATTCTTTTTCATCATAAAGAGGAAAACTTAGCATCTCACAAAAATTTGATAAAATCCTTCACCTCTTTCTCACAGCATGCAGCAAGCACAAACAGAATTCAATGTAGTTCTTAGTCCATACATTAATTTTTAGAATCCAAAAATGAAGTATCACCAGGGTCCTCAATTAGTTGCCTAATACATTTTTTAAAAATAGGCTTAGGCAGTAAGCCTGTGCTTATAAGCAAGCACTTTTTACATTCAAGAAAGTTCAAAAGATATCCAGAGAGACTGCTAGGAGCCACTAATGGTTCGTTCCTCTGTCGCTGAAGAACTCCTTTTTCTTTATTTGGCATTCTCACCAAGTCACACGGTATTTTAATGGGCAGACTCTATGCTAAACAAGAAAGGCTGCATTTAGTTAGTCCAGGCTAGTGTCCTATACTGTGGAGGCAACTAACGCTTTAGATTACTGAAATTAACATTTTAACGATGGGGCTTCTCCAGGTGCTGCAACAGCAAACTTCACAGACACTAGTAATTAAGACTGAGGAGGATCAAGTTTAGTGCAAAACACTGAGGGCTTTACTGAGACGAAGCGGGGCTGCCGTGTGGAAGGAAACTATTAGGCTAGAATGAGATTAAGAGAAGAAATCCTTACAAACCACTCTGAGAACTGACCTTGTAACAAAAATGGAACAAAAAATTGGATCACAGTAATGAAACTTGATGCTGGTTAAAAGCAAAATTGGAACCTCTGTCAATACAGAGGAAGAACAGAACATCACCTTGCAAGAACTGAATCGCTTTGGAGGACCAAAGTGATAGTAATGACAAAATGCAATAGCACAAAGTCAAGGTCAAGCACACCGGGAACGGCAAGAATTTCTACTGTAAGCTGGATGATCATCAGCTGGAAATAACAAAGGAGGAGAATGACTTGGATGTATTAATCAATCAATGATGAATACAAACTGTCAGAGAGATGCAGTGTGAAAAAGGCAACTGCAATTTGTGGCTGTATCAAGGGAGGCATTTTCAGTAGAGAAGGGAACATATTAAAGCCATTTTACAAGGAACTGGTAAGATTTAAACTGGAATTCTGCAAACTTTTATGGTCACTATCTTCAAAAAAAACATGACTTCAAGTTGAAGCAGGTGCAGGGAAAAGCTATCAGAACGACCAGGGAAGCAAAGAGAAGTTAGTACAAAGAGAATACTAACAGAGCCTGGCTTAATTAGCCTAGTAAAACGAAGGCTGAGAGGCAACGAGAGTGCTCTCTATAAATAAATCAGGGATGTAAGAAAGGGGAAGGAAAAAATTCTAAAGCTACAGACAACGCAGGCACACAAAGTGGATATTAACAAGCACAGTTAGAAACTGTGTTTGTTAGAACAGTTAGAAACAGTTAGAAACAGTTAGAAACAGTTAGAAACAGTTAGAAACTCATGATCAGGTGAACAAAATCCTGGAGCTGTTTTCACCAGAAGCAACAGGGATAAGAAACACCAGAGCAGCAAGAGGCATTTTTTGTACGGTATTCCACAGCATTATAGTCTATAGAAATACTATCTTTAATCTATAATAAGAATTATAATGTACAGAATCTATGGGCACTGTCAGGGAAGGCCAGAATATCCCTGGCAGTCCTATTTTCTACAGTCTTGTACCTGATCAGTATTCCAAGCTCAGAGACCATTTTTATGACTGTCATTCCTCTTACATTTTCTCCTTTTCCATGTATAGAGCGGAGGCACAAGTCCATGTGCAGGCACTTTCCTATAAAACCTCTTCACTCTGATGTACTCCTCAGCTCAGGGACTCTACCCAAACACTAAAACACTCATGTTTCCTGATATAACCACTAGTATACTTAAAGGTGTAAATGCAGTTTTGTCAGCCTTAAACAAAAAGCTGGAATATTTTAACATCTGCAGTACATCCCAATACAGCAACGTGAAAGAGCAAATTTATAGATCATGCTGTTTTACGTAATTAACCAGTCTGCCCGTTCTTGCTGCTTTTCTCCATCCTTACATTGCAGTCTCCACAGAAAGCTGGTAATAAGCTAACATCTGTTCCGTGCTGCACTACAGAGCAAACTAAATCAACTAGTCAACCACTCTAACCACAATGTTCAATGCAAGCATGCTCCCAGTATCCTGATCGACTTATGTGTTTCAGTCATTACTGAAACACGTAACTTTGTCCTGTCACTAACTGCAAACACAGAAATTGTATTTTACCAATGATGAATTTTAGTATTTAAACACTAAAAGTTAATGCATTTTTAAAATAAGGCTCCCATTTGAAAATAAAGGGTTGCTTAAAAGTTAACACCTGAAAAGAGAAAGTTTCCTTCAATTTATTTAGTACCTTTCTCACCATTAATCAGAACCAGTTACAATCATGCACATGAATAAAGACCATACAGTAGCTTGATAAGCTCTATGGCAATTCACTTCATACCTAAATCCAGCCAGTCTGATCTATATACTAAATATGCAATATTTATATGAACCTACAGTCAGCACTCCAGCAGAACAGCTACTATTTCCAAACAGAGGGGCAGTGAACTCCAAAATACTGTTTGTCCTACCCAAAAGTTGTATGTTTCTTAAGGAAGAGCATAATGCTGTGAGAAGCCATATGTTATGAAAAATTCACAGCCAGAAATCCAGAACACATTAGCAGTGGCATTCCTTGGCAATAATTCGGAGGTATCTGGCACACTCGTTATTTATATTAGTCTGGCTAGATTATGAATGCGCATCCAGCAAATGAGACTACAGGCACGTCCGAAATACCTTGTGATCAAATCCTCCACAATTCTTACAGAGCCATCTGTAGGAAAGCACATGCACAGCCTAAAACGGTGGAAGGCCCAGTAGAAGGTAAATCTGGCGTGCAGATTCAGATGTCAAACTAGCATGTGTTTTTGTATTTTATATGTGGATAGTAACAGGGTTTGGACACTACTGTGCAACCTTACTTTAACACATGAACTTCACTAACAGAACGGCAAGCCTCTTCTTTAGACTCTTTCCTGCCAGAAATAAAAGGTCTATGGATGGAGTGGGGGCATTTTCGTTCAGTTTGAAAACAGGATAGATTCAGTTCATGTCTAATATTGTATCAGCCCTCAACTTCACTTAAATTGTGTATTATTCTCACCAATTTCTACCACTGTCGTATTGATCATGTTAACAGTTAAGAGGTTGCCCTTCCTTCCAGTTCGCTAAAGCCTACACTTGGAGATACCGTGCTAACACACTGATCCTCGTTATTTCTGTTATTGAAAACTCAGTGCCAGTTCTCAAATGCAGTTAGAGCCAAATTACACTCAGGCAGTTATGGCTCCTGTATGTTATTCTCTTTCTGGCTAGATTTATTTCCTTTCAGCTGAATTCAGTCATGGTCTTTGCATCATTGTATTCTCACTTCCAACAAGACGACCTTAAGTAGGGCACGCCGTTCATTTTCAATAAAGTGCAGCTGCTTCCGTCTATTATGCAGCCCAGTCCTGACGCATGCATACAGTAAAAATCAAGAAAATAAAAACTAAATACATTTTTTAAAAAAAATACATGTTAAGGGAAACAGCATGGTGGTCAGGGAGAGAAAATCAACTGTAAAAAATCAGCCCTCGTACCAGTCGGTATAAGAAAGACGATGATGGTGTAAGGTAAGTTGGAAGGGAATATGCACCTTGCTGCTTTGAGAGCTGTGTTCCTGGAGAGAAATAGAGAGCTGCTGCTCTTTCAGGATCGGGTATACTTAGAAGTCTCTCTGCATGGACGATATTGATTTAGAGGCATTCCTTATGTAATGGCCATCTGTAACGTTATAATTAGATTGAGCAGCATACGTGCTGGATTCCTTTTCAATTCTACGGGCACACAGCCCTTCACGTACAACCAGCATATTAGGTGTCTTCAGCACTGACCTCTCTTTCACTTTGTGATTTGTCATGTGAGGCTAAATGGTATTGTTTGCTTAAATATATTTTAGTCATCTTTTAAAGTACAAAATATCTCAGCAGGCACCAGCATTTTTCCTGGTTCTCTAAAGATCACTCATTTACAAAAATTACATGATTATTCCATGACTTGGCTCACTAATTAGCATTATTAAGGATTTTGTGGCAACAAATGAAGAAATAATGATAATTTGAATGACCTTGTTTTCCTAAAAATTGCCACTTCAAGATCATCTTTCAAAAAATACTAATACTACTGATTCCCTTTCTCACTGTAATTTTTCCTGCTGCTGACCTGGAGATGACATTCTTGTTGGTGTAAAGACAATATATAATCTTCCCAGTAGGGTTTGCTCATTAGTTTTGAAAGATCAAGATAGGATTTTTTATTTTAATATCATAGTCTTTCAAAAAAAAATAAGATTGAGGAAAATAATAAAGCAAACTTCTAAATCAAATGTAACATGCAAATGTAATAATTATTCGCGTAACTCCTCAAATTCTAAGAAAATACAAGGCATTTTTAGCAAGTGACAGAAATCATAAAGACCATACTAGAAGAAAATACATTTTTTAATATTAGACCTTATAAAAGAACAACCACAAGGTTAAAACTCCTGCTTATGTGTGTGCTCTATCTTGTGGAAATCAAAGTAGGGATTTACTGTGAGTTAAATTAGAGCATGGATCTGCAGAGTTCCAGGAGTGAGCTCCACTCTCTCGTGTTTTATTCCATTTGCCTCAATTTCCCAGTGATTCGAGACTTCCGTAACAGGTTAACATTGCCCAAAGTCATTAATTGTCAACAACTATTAGTGGATATGTAACATGTAGTCTCAGACTGGCTCCCTAAAGATAGATGTTGACATCCCAAGATGACCATTAAACTGGCACGCTTTTGGCATTGTCGGTCAGGGGTTCTCCTTTGTAGAAGTAATTTGTTCTGCCCAAAACTCTGATTTGAAGCAGACCATCAAGAAGTTGCAACAAACTGCCTACAGCGTGCAACTCCATTGTAATTTGCAAGGTTCCTGCCTTCCCATAGTCCCTGATCATGCACCTCACATACACCATTGCACTACTCAGCTTCAGGAAAATAAATTATTTATCTCCATATAAAGCTATGGCATAAATGAAATGTTAGTTTGTGACAAGCTGTACAGTAAAGCACCATGTTCTCCCACTACTCCACCTGAAGGAGTCTTTTAATAACTTTGGCATATCACATAACCAGAAAAAAAAAAAAATCAGTATGCCCTTTTTCTCCAAGACCAACATGGCAATCTGTAATAAAGCACAAGGCTCAAGTACTATGAAGGTAATGGTTCCAGTACTTAGCCTTAAGTAAAACATATATTACTGCTACACTTCCTTCTTACTACTCCTTCTCAAGATGTAATGAAGAGGGAAGAAAACCCATCCCAGGAGGAGGAAAGCTGCAGCAAAGAGCATTGTTTAAAAGCACAGACAACAACCACCCAGAAGAACCCTCCAGCATACCACCCAAGCCACAGGAAGCTCCAGAAAAGTGACCTCACTCTGATGAGGGAGTTGACTGGACTGCATGATGCATCCTAAAACATCTGTAAGGTCTAACACTCTGGCCTGAAGACTTGTGGGATGCTTTAGAGATAAAGAACGGATATGAACAATGAGTTGCAAACAGCGACCAGACTTCAGTCATCCTACACTACAACCCTCGATGGAGATGACAGCCGTTTGGTAACGAGTAGCTTGGTGCACAGGTAAATTACACAATAAAAAGAAAAATAAAGAACACATATATTCAATACCCCCAGCTTTATGGATGTATTAAGAAAAGCCTCACTCTTCAGGATACCTCTTTTCAAAGCATAAGCTTCAATGATCTTTCCTCCTTGCACAAAATATAAAATTTGACTTGGAAGCTATGAGATTTGTCTAGGAACATCGAGATATTGCTTATATATGTATGAAAAGAAACAAAAATGAAACAAAACAAACAAACAAAAATCAAAAGTGTTTGAGCTGCTGCTGTGTTTCCTATAAAAATACAGCATGCAGTCATATTCCAACAAATGCATAACTGACAGTAAATTAACCTCAAGTAAGATCCACAACAAGAACATCAGAAAACCCAAATTACAACCATTGTTATATTGAACACTGAATTGTCCACTGTATTTGAGAAGAATATTTTATTATTCACTGTTAACAAGAGTAATGTAGAAGTCAAAGATTTAACCCTAAAAAATACTCATGAAACTGAAACTTGCAAAAACACCTTTTCTTCTGTCACTACTGAGCTTGTTTATTATTCTATTTTTGTTGCAGAACTTTATGAAGCACTTTCCATTCTATAGATACTGAAAACTTCAAAGCAATGAAAAAGTTTAAATGGACACAGAATATAGCTGCGTTTTTTTAAACAAAGTTCTGAAACTAATTAAGTTGAAATACTGTAGAACATGGTACCACAGAAAAAAGCTTATGAACCTATAACTGTATTTCAGCTGGGTACCCTGTAGCAGGGTAATTTTTTAACATACAGCAACCAATGCTTACGGGCATTTAGAAAATTGTTAAAGTAATTGGAAGAAGTACGAAAGAGACAACTGTACACATTTGCAAAAGGCGGACACCAAGATAAGCAGCTTAGGTGTGTTGATAAGACTGCCTGAAAGTGCCTCTGCTGCAAATGTTGCTTTTTTCTGAAGTCAATCTTATTTTCTGTGCGCTGAAGCCTTACACTTTGATTAGCAACCAACTTTTAATTGTGCTGAACATATTTTAAACAGGAACATTTTAAATACACTATTCTCTCCTCCCTATTTTTAATGGTGTGGGATGATAACGTTTGTTTTCTAATGCTTTATGGCCTGCAGGGTAGTTACAGCAATGGCTCAAACAAGGAGAAAATGGCTGTAACAGGCATTAATGAAACCGAAGAGAGTTCTCTGCTACACAAAGGTGAAAGCACGAACAAGTGCTCTCCACAATAAACCTGGTCCCTAACTGCAAATGCTGCACTGAAATGAGTGACTGGTACATGCAGTTTTCCTTATGTATTGTATTGTTCAATACTTTCCATGTACAGCTCAAATGTACACTACCTAAGTCCTTTGGACCCCAAGATACAGTTTTACACTTCACAAGATTAATCCTAATTAAACATAAAAGACAAGTAGAAGAAACTCTAATGGGCAGAAAAATAGAGCATGGATTTTTTTTTAGAGTATGAAAGCTCCATGCATCATTTATCCACACTTTGACACAAACATTTGCATTTTTAAGACCCTTTCTGTTTTCACCTTTTTAAAAAACACTAATACAGAGTGATTTGTTGTTTATTTTTCAGTTAAGGTTTAAGAGCATTGGGGACTATTTTTTCAATTCCATCTTGACCGATTACAATGCAGATATGTCTTTCAAAATGACTACCCTATGACAGTGGAACAGATTTTCTTGTATAGATTTACACTGTCAAATACTTACGATCATTTAAAATTGGAAATGAAAATAACAGGTAGTTATATAAAACCTCGACCTGCACAACATTTGAGTAGCTGTCCAGCTAGGTTTTCACATTTTAATAAACTTCCAGGCATCACAATGCTCTAATCTTCAAACATTTATTAACATACTTTATAAACATATTCTAGTAATCTCTTCTCTTTCTTGAAGCAAATCACTGGTAACCTGCAGTCAGAATCTCAGACCTGAAAGCTTCAATTTTTGTAAGTCAGAATTATTTTAATTTTATGTATTTCTTCTTACCCACCATTTTCTTCCTTCAATAAAAGATTCCCTGTTTTCTAGCAAAGAATTAATCCTGATGAGTAATCCAGTAACAGCAATGTGGGTATCAGCACTCAAAAGAAGCACTGCAAACAAGTGTGCAAGTTCTCATATTTCTATCTGGTAACCATGGTGAAGGCTGTCCTTTTGGACAAGTAGAGGCACTTCGGTCTCAGTTCAAAAAGAACTCACTTCTTTTTAAAAGAAATGAAACCTAAGATTCTCATCCGAGACCCTAGAAGAAGAAAGCAAATTGAAAAATTCACATTAAAAATACTGAAACCTGCAGCACTATATAAGCACTTCACAGATCTGTTGCATTTCTCTCCCCCAAAAGCACATCTGCTTTTGTAACTCCAGGTTCCACTGAGCTGTGCGCTGCTTTCATGGCAAGGTGTACAGGCTCCACACAGGAATCTCAAATTAGAGCACCGTGTTCTGTGATTCTCTGATATGATGATGTTTTTTTGGAAAAGTTTCCAAACCTAAACAGAAGTAAAGGGACACAAAAGCAAGTGTTACACCTTAGTCCTCAACGCCTGACTAATTTCGTGAAGGAGGTGTAGGGGTAGGAAGGTATTTCAAAGAGTGTTTAAATGCTCTGAAATACATCTCCTGAAAACCAAAAGACATGGGGAAAATCACAAACTCCATAATAAAAAGAAAACCATTGGTGCAGCAAGTGATTTTGGTATGTGAGGAAGACTACTGCCCCCTTACCCTTAAAGCATCAAAGATGCAGGTGGCTCAGCCAGCTATTAAAGGTTATAAACCTTTGACAAGCTACTTGACAAGCTCTGCAAAATAGCACACAGATTATTTTAAGTGTCTTTACTTTTAAACTATTATCACTAGAGAAAACAAAAATATTTAGTTCCATCTTGTTCCCCTGGTGTTATTTTGCTAGGAAAAAGATTATTTCCAGTAAAACCTACTATGATAAATACAGCTTAACCTTTCCTCCCCACCATGTAACTCATGTTTCACTCAGCTGAAAACCTCCATTTTCTTGACTAGGGTCTTTCTGCACTTTTTCCTCTCCTTAGACCCATTTGGAGCTGTGAAGATGTTCTTTCCTCCATTTAAGCCTTTTATTTTATTGTACTTAGCTATTTATAGACTTAAATGTTTCAGTCAATACGAGGGATTAGGACAGAAAATAATTGTTGTGATCTGTTCCTCTGTGTTGCTTAATGTAGTAAGAAGCAAAGTTGTACAGCAGTTTGGCAGTCTTACTGGCTGTGAAGTGTCATTAAGTAAGAGATGGCAAATTTTTATCACGCACCTCTGACTACTAAATTCACAAAACAAACAGAAGGTTTACCATGGGAGGTAGAGAGATCAGGCAATATCCTCAAGCCACTCTTCCAGTAAAACAGCGTGTGGTTACTAAAATTGCTATGGGAAAATGGGAGTTCATCAGAAACACACAGTTCTAGATGAAAATGTTCCTTAACCTTTTACTTTACCACTACTAGAAAAAACAAAAGGTGTGCAAAGGCGGGTGCGCGTATACCAGCAAAAACTAGAGCCTTAAATCGCAGCAGTACCATGCTAAAATATTTTATGCAGTCTTCGCTGTTAAAGTGTAGTATTTGATTAAGGAAAGAAAGTCTCCGCATGTGTCCTCCAGTAATGCACTTCCGTTGATTTTAACACATTATGTAATTGCAGCTGAAAAGAAGAGGCCACAGTAAAGGGGTAAACAAGAGACAACTGTTTTCTTTTGAGCCAGTGCTGCATGCAATTATTCCACTCAATGGAGTACTCATATGATTTTGCAGGGAAGTAAAGTTATATTTGGGTATCTCCATTGCGCACACAAATTTTGCTCTGACTTCCCTCTGTTTTATGGTTCCTTGATAATGAAAGGTTATTAAAAAAAATACTCTTCCTCTCAGAAAACTGTTAATTTAACCTAAAAGTCTGCAACAGCTTTCATAGCTTCCCTTAACCATGTATTCTCTTTTCAAACACTCAAACTTCATGAAACAAGGGCTTACTCCCTCTAAGCACCAATTAAAGACTATCTTCCAGGACAACGTAAAACTGTTCCTCAACAGACAGCTATTGCATCAACTCCACAAAAACGTTTTGATTTTGTACTGTGTTCTTAATAACTGTTGCACTGAGGAAGGCTTATTTCTCTGTGTCACTTCTGTAAAAGGGCCAAAACGTGTTCTGGGAATGAATATAAATGTCAATTATTAAAACCAACATTCCAAATGCAGAATTCAGGTTACCTAGGTTATTTGAATTACAAAACCTGGCTTCTCAAAATGCAAATGAATTATTCTAAACTAAATGTAACACTGAGAAAGAAAAAAATATATATATTTTTAATTATCCATGAAGCATATTTCTTTCTGCTCCCTGTCGTTTGCCCCATTAGGTCAGCCCTTTAAAGTGACATGGGAGAAGAGCAGAGGGCATTTGAAATTTTTATGACTATTCCAAGGTCATGAGTATCACAGACGTGATTTAATAAACCAAACCACTACTGGGCTGATGGAACACAAGGAATGAATTAATCCCCGGATTGTAAGGAAAAAATAATTAAGAAAATACAAATAAAGACTAAAAATAAAAATGAGACCTTTGCTTTCAACAAGCAACTTGTATATCCTATGATGACATTAAACAGCCACACTACTGATGTAAGATGCACAATAGTGCACCGGGATTCCCACTACATAGGGAATCTTCCTCCATGCGAAGTATCTTCTATAGCTTTGTTATTCTGAGAAGAGCATTAGGTAATAAATGATTCAAATAATAAAGAAGTCTGCCTGGAATGCAAAGACACGAAAAGCAGGATTATGTATTAGGTTAAGTCCACTCTAAAATCAATGCTGAGTTGTTCATTGATGTCAGACCAGAACTCCTGCGCCACATGAAGCTCAAACAACGCTGTTATGTTTGTCATGCTGCTGTAGGCACAAATGTGCAGCATGACACCAGCTGTTAAGAGAAAGGAAAGTAACACACGCCAGCAATTTCAGGACTAGCCCAGCTCCGTCCTCTGTCCACCTCTTCTCTCATTGCTAAGGTACTCTTTCCATAAAACCTGATTTTACATAATATGGCCATACTGAGATGCAAATCTGCAGTTTCACTTACACTGTTTTTAACTGTGCCATAAACACCATAATTGTCAAAACCCACTCATCCACTCACCCACCAGTCTGCTGTGTGTACCATCTCTGTATTGCCAAATAAAAAACAAAGGAGTAAACTGCAATAATATAGTCCAGACCTGCATAATGGTTACAGCACAAAATTAAAGACAGTAAAAGGATGTGTGGATTTCTCGCTTTGAGTTTTTGGCAGTGTCTCAGACATACTTATTTTTTACTTCAGAGTATCTGATAGCATAAGAATAGTTTGGATTACGTCAACTGTTACAACGCATGTTATGAAAATCCTTGCTCCCCGCTGCTGAGAAGAACCAGAACTAAGATAATCCTGCATCCCAGCAGACAGTGTTTGGATTCTGTTCCTGAATTTAATGTCAATTTGCTGTGTGACCTTTTGCTTACGCTTTACCTCCATATGCATTAGTCTGTTTCAGGTTAAAAAGAATTAAAATATTTCTCTTTTGTTGTAAAGCTTTTATTAATTTAGTAATAGCTATTCCATATTAAACACAGCATGTGAGAATTCCGGCCTTTATTCAAAAATGCATTCTTTTAAAAATGCAACTGCATTGCTAAGTTGCCTGTTACTGGTTAGGTTATTGCACTGAAAAGATCTGTCTTGCCTTTGAGAGCGCTAATAGAGGGGAAAAAAGATGTCCAGAAGCCTACCTCTCTGCAAAGACTGTGTTACAATTAAAAAAAGGGATAATTTTGCATTTCCAAAAACTTTATGAAGTCTAATTTAAGAAGTGAATCAATAAAATAGACAAGACCCACATATTCAAAGCAAATGGTAGGACATTCCAGTGTGTGATTTTTTTTTCCTTTAAAGAACGCATTTTTTTAACATGAAGCAAGTGAGGAAATCAACTGTGTTATTATTCCTGCTGTGTTCGACAATAACCACAACATATTTTATGACCAGCGAGCACTGCAGGTTAGGATGCAGTTTCATGTGAAACTGAGCAGTAACCTACACTGGTAGAATGCTGATACTGAAAAAGTGTCCCTGCGTCCAGGCTTAGCCTGCCAGTAATTATTACAAAATTATATTTTAAAAAGATGCTTTCTATAAGCCTTTTCCACTTACTGAATATATCAGAATAACATTTTACAATCTTCTTTTTGCATCTCTCACCTTATGAAGGCTAAACAAGAATTAGGTCTAATAATTGGCTTGTACGTTTTGGTTTTTAAATCCTTCATATTCTAGCAGGTATAAAAACCAACCGTATGTACACAAGACCTCAGTGCCACAGGAATGTATCTACCCACCCTTAAGCCTTCCCTAGCAAGCCGTCCAGCTTCTTCCCTCTCACTCACCACTTTGTTTTAGTGTTGGCAGTGGATGGAAAGGAGCCAAGTACTTTGACTGCATCTGGAGGACAAACCCCACCAGCAGCACCCCTCACATCCGACTCACTCGGACAGGCACCGTGGACACTCAAGTGCGTCAGGATGGCACATCTCATAGCGTTGGGGACCGTGTGTCCTGCTCCTGGGGACACCACCAGCAACACCCAGGCCAGCTGCCTGCAGACCTGCTTGCAAAGTCGGTGTGGGCTGGTGACAGACCACGGATCCATGGATGCTCCTGTGCCACCAGTAGCCAAGACATACATGCACCTAAGCACACAGTTTGTCACACAAGAGTTAGAGGGAACACACAGTTTCAACATGCAGCACATTACAATAAAGTGTATTTCCGTTTTCTAGTTGTGAACTGGAGGGACAATGCTACAGAATCCAAATATTCCACAGCACTTCTACAGCTTTTTGTGCGGAGCACTACCACTGTATTGAAATAACTATCTAAAGAGAGAACTGCATAATTACGAGTCAGATCAGATAACAGATTAAAATACTAATAGGAGGAAGACTATATGTGCAAGATTAAAATAAAAAAAAATAAATTTGTCAACAGTCTGAAGGAATATATTGCAGCTGTGGCAAGAAATTGCTATTTTTACTTACAGCAAAAATGGATTATGGTTGCAAGGAATTTATAATTACATACCTTACTCAGGCACAAAGCAACAAGTTAAAAAAAAAATACATTTCAGACCTTTTTAGGGAAATTATTCTTGAAAGCTACCTATCATGATTACTTAATTTCTGAATGCAGAACACTGCAGATTTTAGAAAGGCATTTGCAGCAAATTAAAGTCATCGCGTGAAATGTTGAAGCTTTTCAGAGAGATAACACTATTAATTGATTTTAAGATATAACCTTCATGTCCCACTGATCAAATATTACACTGAAGAATGTGGAGACAGATTATACAGTCAGAAAAAAAATAGAAAAGAGTTTCTTTGAAAAGCTGCTCTGCTCCCTGGCCTCAAACACGCTTAAATAACTTGTATTACTCTCAAAAAAAAAAAGTCAATAATCATAAAAAGCAACAAGAGTCCAGGATCCAAGTCCCAAGCTGTTTGTCTCCTGTTCTGCAAACTCTGCCCAAAGCAAGCACAAATATATGTCCATGTGCTATTTCGATATAGTTTTAAACATGGAACAAAAACAAATTTGCACTCCAGGCACAGAGCTCCCATTGCCTTTTGTCTTTTATTCTGTTCACTGGTTTTATCCTGTTTCAGTACTTTCATTCTCATCAAACAGCTCTTTATTGTGCATGTTTCACATAATCAAGATAATGGCAACTTACACTAACTACAGCAATACCTGTTAATGCTTGACACAGGGTCCAAGTCTGCCAGGCTATGAACAACTCATTATTTTCCATTTTCTAGTGGAGACTGAGTAATTTTAATAGGAATCAATTTCATTGAAAGACTGATGTGCAATACTATAGCACTTTTGTACATCCCCAGTTAAGTAGCATTGCTAATGAAAATTCAGTTGGACAGTTTAACACAATACCCAGAATGGAAAATGTGACAAACCGTCTAGAATCATCTGTTTTTCAGAAAGAGCTGAAACAAATTAGGAGCCTTTCACAAAAGCTAAATGCAATTCTGTCTAGGAATGAGATCTTTTGATTGGCGGATCTAATGTTTCTGTTGCTTTCTTCGTCTAAAAGGGTGGTCCCACCCTTGACTTTCTGGACCCCGCACATTCTTGCTCACTTTTCTTGTTTAAACAAAACAGAACAGATTAAATACTGAATTAGTCATGACTTTATTCAGCTTCCTTTTCAGGATTCTGAAGAAGAGTCTAGTTACACCTTATTCACTGAAAAATCTCTACCTTGAAAGGGGCTTCAGAAGGGCATCCAGCCCAACCATCGCCAACCCTTCTGGCTCAAAGCAGGGGTAACTGTGAAAGTCCAACTATTTTGCTTTAGTAACTTCCCTGGAAATGTCCACTTCTGATACCTTATTCAAGGAGAACTCTGTGTGAAAACTTAAATCTTTTTCAAACTTTACAACTATAGAACCACATAACTTTACAACTTTTTCAAACTTTACAACTATAGAACCACATATACAGTCCATTCCAAATTTAACATTGCCATCAGTGATGTTCTTGGCTTTCTCCAACTTGAAAACTTTATTTAAAATATTAATTGAATATATTGAAATCCTTTTGATAATAATCACTATCATCTTAGACAAGAATCTCTTGAGTTTCAGTTGTGGCTGCCTTAATCATCATATTCCTTTTTATCTTTTCTTCATAACTTTTTTTTTTTTTTTTCTCATTTTGTATGTTTCAAGCAACATCCTTTATTGCTATGATTTCCTTAGCTAGCTACACATAAATTATTAGTTGGGAAAACAAAGTGATAGGCTAATTCCTGCAGCTCAAATTGGGTTTTGCTCCTTAGTCTTTCATTTCCCATCTGTCAATTCCATACATTCCATGTCACTCTTGCATCTGTAACAGAAACTATTTGGGCAATTTTATCTGTTACTAATGTGCATATAATATCTGCTTTAAATGTGTTCCCTATTGATATTTCTGTAATTTCTATTCTTCTTCTCCTACTTACTGTCTCGTAATACATGCTGATTTTGATCAGGTAACTTTCTTATTGGTGTTTCATACCTGGTATCTTTTACTTACATGTACTACAAATCAAATTCTTTGTACTGCATTCTTCAGTTTATACTTGTACACACACAAAAAGATTTTTAAAACAGCTGTAGTTCCATGAGATAAGCGTAACATCTGTAAAATTTTATATGCAAACTTCATACATAAAGATCTTCGAGACTGTGGATTACTTGTGGTGTAGATTATATTATTTTAAGGTTGAGTATATGAATGACACAACTAATAACAGAAAAGGAATCTAATCAAATACATTTCAGACAAACATGTACAAAAAATAATTAGCAATTTCACGGTTTTTAAATCTGTAGGAATTCCTGAAACACTTAATTCTCTTAATCTCACTGGTTTCATTAACAAGAAATTCAAATTCATCAACCTTAATAAATTCCATGCAAGTCATTTCTCTTTTCACCTTCTAAGAACAATGTGTTATACGGTATTACTAACAATCTTTCTAATCTTTGTATGATAAGTGCTGGTCCTCCTCAAAAGATGCAAGCATACATGTAAGAGTCTCATGTTCATACGCATCTGTAAATTAAAATACTAGTCATAAATTGTCTTCTAAGATCTCACAGAGGACATCCAGTTTGGAAAGTATGATTCTACTGACTATGAAAGAGAAGCGTAACAATTAAGACAGAGATTACACTTGCATTTTCTACATCTCACCTCATGCTAACAACTTAAAGCTACCTGCATACCAGAGTCCAGTTCCTTTTGTCAGTGCAATCTTTTGCTGGGAGAAATCAAGATTTCCAGTAAACTTTTCAAGAACTTTGATTTTGTTTCATTTTTTAGTTCATTTCAGTGATATGGTAAGTGCTATAGTTTCATAAACATTATATTGGCACAGCTGAAGGAGTGGTGAACTTTATTCCACAGCCTTTCCTTCTGCTCACTACAGAATCAAAGAATGGTTGAGGTTGGGAGGGACTTCTGGAGGTCATCTGGTCCAACCCCTCAGCTCAAGCAGGGACGCCTAGAGCAAGTGAAAATACTTGCCTGGGGTTTTGATCTATTAAAAGGAAGAATCGATGTATTTCTCAACAGGTAAGAAGAGAAAGGGTTTCTGTTGGGTTTTTGTTTGTTTGGTAGGTTGGACACTTTTTTGTTTTTAATGTTTTTATCATCTCTGTAGTTAGTTCTACTACTTTTGTGTATGCTTTGAAGGACCCTCAACAACTGTTGACATAAATGTTTTGGATTTTTTTTTTTCATGTAAAAAGATACCAAAGTTAAACAACAGTAAGGTTTAGAGTCTATATCAATAACTTCAGGATAAAACCATCTCTAACATTCTGATAAAGATTTTAACAAGAACAGCCAAAGTTCAATGCCATGCTGTGCTATTGGTCTCAGTTGATGAAGCCTGTTCCAACGGCCAGTTTCCAGTCCTTTTGTGCTCTCCTTCTTTCTGTTTTTTCCTGTTCATTTTTACACTGATTTTTAGGCTTCACACAGACAGAAGACAGAGTAACAGAACTGTATGAAAACCAGATTTTACTGTCGTTCACACAACTGCAGTACTTCGTAATGCCTATATATATATATATATATTTTTAATTTACAAGTTAAAATAGGGTTTTTATTACAATCAGAAAAAGTTCCGGGAAAAAAAACTTTTGGCCATCTCATCCATTTTTCTGCCAATACACAACTGTATTCTAGCTTG
Organism: Oxyura jamaicensis; assembly: GCF_011077185.1. Taxonomy (NCBI): domain Eukaryota; kingdom Metazoa; phylum Chordata; class Aves; order Anseriformes; family Anatidae; genus Oxyura; species Oxyura jamaicensis. Next base: position 67,025,153 of record NC_048926.1, read on the forward strand.
CACTCTCTGGAAATGGTATTCTGCAGAGTATTCATCTACCTAGGTGGAGGGTGGAGTGGTGAACAGGGTGTGAGAAGTGGTCACCACCTTCTCCATTATTTTATATACCCCTTCAGAAAGAGAGAACACACAGCTGAGTCCTTGTACCAGACTCAGGGATACACAGAAGCCCAGCCAAGAACACTCCTCCACTCACATGCATTATTTCAGAAATTGGACTGTATGTTCTCCACAGCTCCCAAGAGCACTGCATCTCCTCCTTGTTTTATGATTTAAGGTCAGGCCTCGCTGTCATTACGTTCAGAATCAGCTAATGTTTTGGCAAGAATACATGACAAATAATCATCAAAATAGTTTAAGTCAATTAAACATGAAAGGAATTTTGTGGAACAAAGCAAGACACTTTTCTAGACAAAGGCTTTCTCCTTGACATATTCCAAATTCAGTGTCCTAAATTATGTTACAATGTTAGAATTCTTTAACAAACCCTCCCCAGAAAAACAGCCTGCAAAAGGATTTTCATTAAAGAATTGGATGCAAATCATAAAAAAAAAGAGAGACTCCACATAACTACATACTGCATTTTTTAAAAATATTATTTCCAAAAAGCCACAGAATAATTTAATTTTCTCAGGCTGTGAGGTAGTATGAAGGTATGAACATACGTTGTACATATACAATAGCAGAAGATCAATTTCTACACCCATTCTAGGCCTGTTGGTGGATCACCACATTATAAACGTTGTTTCCAGTGGCAATCCTAACCTTCAGTCTTTGTAATACTCAAACTCTCCTTCCTCTTGCAGTACTTTGTGAAAGAATTAAACACGTGCCACTTCCACATCATTTAGAAGATGTGAAATTTTTGTTTAAAGAAACGTATTCAGATAAACGTTTTGCTTTTGAGCTGCAAAGCTCTTTTTGCTGTTTTATACACTAACTCAGGTTTAGATCACAATTTTTATTTCCTTCTGTAGTTTTAAAAAAAAAAAAGTTATTGCTGAAGCATATTACTATGTTGCTTCAGTAAACAGTGGGAAAAACAGAATGTTGATTCTTTTCTGTTATCTGAAGCCATATTGCTATAAAAAGCAAGTAGTGTCTCTCGTTTGTAAGTGTTTTGAGTATCTTAAAAATAGTCACATTAACAAAATCATTCAAGTTACTTCAACAAATTCAAAGCTATCTTCAGTTGGATTGGAATATTTTGGAAACAAGCCATATTTTAAATGGGGGAAAGGGTTTAGAATGAGTAAAAACACGTTTTTATTTACAACCAAATTCCTTGTTATGGTACTTAAGTTGTAATAATGTACATCTCATGCTTAGTGCTGACAAATGTTTCATCAGTTTATTCAATCAGAACAGATTTGCTAATTACATTTTTAAAAAAATCTTAGGGGTTTTTTGTTTGTTTTTGTTAAATCCTTCTTCTGCCTTCCTATTTCCACACATCTTTGAAGTATATGCTGTTGGTCTGTGACTCACCCTTCAATCACATTCCCTCTGTGTCAGGGTCTTCTCTTCAAAAAGCAGAAAAAACAAGTGCACTCTGTTTTAGACAGATGTCACATGCCTGAATGTTAAAGTCAAGGATGGCTCCAAGTTCTTTGTGACTCCCTCAAGGCCATAGGAGTGTACAATTGTGGTTTAAAATGATAATGTGAATTTTAAAGCAACTCCACTAAATTTTGTGTGTGTGTGTGTGTGTGTGTGTGTGTGTGTGTGTAATATATATACACACACACAATATCAAATTATGCTATATGTGAATTTAAGAGCTTTTCAAAATGACTTTTTTTTTTACCAGGTTGAGAACAAAGCACTACATCATGTGTCATAACACTTCTCATAGTGCACTGCCTTCCTGCATATTAATCATTCTCAGCCTCACCAAAAAAAAATCTCTACTGGTTCAACTCAACTTCTGCTATAGCTCTCAGCGCGTAATTCTTCACTGCTCCTCTGTTGGTGTTAATTGCGATTACTGCTCCCCCCCTCTGTATTTGTTTCATGTACTTATGCTCTTTGTTATACCATTTTCCATAAAACAACCCTGTACCGGCTTAAATGAGTTTGCCTGGCTACAGTACCTTGGCAAGGTCAGTGCATTCCAGCAGGGAATCTCCTTTGGCCACAGCTGCTGCAGCAAAGCAGTTCTCCTGAAAAGGTTTAGTGTTTAATGTATTCTGCCTGTATAGTGTCTCAAATAAACATGGATTTGGAAAGAAATCAAATTGCACCAGTTTCAATACTGAAACTTGACTATTCTATATCTCATCATACTACATAAGCCAGCTTGGTTCTCATCAGACAGTCCCTTTTTGTAAACCTGGTATGCATTTAGAAAAAGCATACAAAAAGTCTCACTTAGTAATTTAATAAATGTCAGCCTCCAGAAGTACAAGTGATGGGAATATACTGTCATCCAGAAACTGAAACTGCCTAACTGCTTAGACATCTTTTCTTGCATGTATCATTCCACACTATCCGTTTCAGAGCAGATGATACCCTACAGCACAAGAAGCCTGAAAAAAAAAAAAATCCAATAAAGAATTATAACGATCTATTATTTAATCAACTACTATTCAAAAAGAAAGAACAGAAGTGACAATGAAAAAATAATGATACTATTTATATGAAGGAAGCATTTGAAAAAGTGAATTAGAACTCCTTAGACAGAACCAACCCTAGGAATTCTGTCTCACTTTGATGATGGCTCTGCTGTCTGAGGATTTTCAAAGATATTTTGGAATCTGTAGGATGTCTTTGATAGGAACACTATGTGCTTGTTTCTGTGAAGATGGGGTGACAGAAAGGAAGAAGGGAGATGTAATGGGAACACGAAGAGGCAAAGTGATCTAGAAATGAGAATAATAGAAAACAGCTCACAAATTGTTTGCCTGCTGTAACAAGGACTCTTCTGAATCTACAGATGCCTTTCTTCCTGCCTTCGAGGTGCATCTTCCAATGAACCTTCCCCTCCTAAGTACTCTACGATATTCTAGTGTTACACATCTCCTTTCCTCTAATGACTTCTGATATTTGCATGCAGTATTTGTAATGCTTATGTACTTGTTTTTGAACAAAGGTACATATTTTTTATGTTCAGTTAGGTTTTGAAATTCCTTTGTTTAGGATTCAGAGGAGGGGAAGAGGAAGACAGCATACATTAGAACTCCTCTGTGCAGCTATAAATTCTATACTCAGTTATATGCTGAAAAAAAAAAATTAGGACTGCTAGGTATGAGGACACGCACGTAACGCACCAGTGGACAGCCCACTAATGAGGAGCATCAGTGCTCCTCCAGAAAGCTTAAGTTTAGGACTCTCCTATGACAACGCAGTGAGGAATACATCTCTCTATCCCATGAAAAAGAGAAATGCATCTTTTAGTGTTACAGTACCTATCAAAGAACTGCACATGAACCAGCTGCCTACAAACCTGGCCCTTGGCAACTTGTTTTTCTGTCAAATCCTGAAACTTGTAACATGACTTATTCCCAAGCATAAGCATCTCCCAGCTCTCTTTATGTCTGTTGGTGCTGGGAAAGAGGATAGAAAAATAATCTAGCCTTTTCAGTCTTCTTTAAAACTTTGCTGCCTGCATCTATGCACAAGAAATAATGCTAAAGCTCTTCAATCAGCTGTAACTGAAAAACCCAGTGCCTAATCCTGACACCATTAAGGAAAAAAAGCATTTAGAAACACGACTACAAAGCAATTCTCAAAATATTTTGCTTACAGTCACAGCTGAAAGATTCATCCCCTTACACTGAAACAGCAATAAACTCAATTTAAAAAGAATCACACTGCAATTTTCTTTTCAGTTCGAGCCATGGGTATGGTTTGTCTCACAAGGTGACCGGACAGCTTAGTTACTCTGATTACATATTTACAAGTTCAAAAATGTTGCTCAAGTATATACACATCTACATATATATCTCCCATGTATACATTTCAGCTAGACAATGATGTTGATTATTTTGGGCTATATTTTTGTTTTTGCATTGCCCTTTCATTATGACAAGGCTTCAAAATTAATTCTTAGTAACAAGATCTGACTCATTATGGAAAAAAAATCCTTTTCCCTTTAAAATCTCTACTACTGCATTGCCAGCAAATGTGCATCCCTAGAAATATGTATTTGTTATTTCATTAGTAATGATTTTATGCAATCACACCGAACAAGATTTGCTCAGAGGCTGTAGACCATGCTGTGGGTTGTGGTTTTCCTGTAAAAGAGGTCGTATTTCATGTATTTTAACTAGTGAAAAAGGTCACTTGTCATAACAGCTTTTGAAGTTAGCTAAATGTTCATATAAAGCCAAAGGCACAAGTTTAGATGCCACACAGTTCCCGATACCAGACTCCTCTCATTTGTAAACAACAGGAAACAAGATGAGTGAAAACTGCTGCCCTCGCATATGATCAAGGTGATGACCTACTCTCTTCCACCCAAAGCACGACTGGAAGGGGTGTCACAGCACTGTTACAGACACACCTGTGCAATGTCAAAGGCACAGTGCTCATCCTGTGTGACAACATGTACTGTGTACCTATTGCCTTGAGCAGGACAGATGTTAGCAACACGGGAGATGCTCACCTTGTCCTCTTTCAAGAATATGTATATTACTTCTCCAGAAAGCCCAATCTGGCAATTTCAGAAGTTTGTATATTGACACAAACACACACACAAAAATGTAACAGGAAAGTAAACCCAGTGATTTTGCCAAAAGGGAAAATGAAGTGAATTTGTCTGGCAGCTGCTGCTTTACACCCTTTCACTGCCAAACAGCCCTTTCTGATATTGGTGTTAACACAGTTAAGAAGAAAAAAATATGCACGCGTGTTTTCAACAAGACATGAGAGTTTGTGTGTAGGAACAGTGGAGAAAGAAGAAAGATGACCAGAAACTGGAGTGTGTGACCCCAGAAAATGGCAAATGCTCTTACACATCAGCTATTCTTTTTCTTTGAGCTGCACTGTAAAAATATCATAATCGAATTTGTAATTTCCTAGTGAAAATCAACATTTCACATGTGATGCCCTCACTTTTTACTATTGTAATATAGACACTTTGTTCAAATGCTTAAAACAGTTAACTTTTTTTTTTTTCCTGTAGCTAAAATGTGACGGAAATACTGCCAAGCACTCATATTTTAAAGCAGAATCTCACAATTACTTGGCTTCAAACTGACCGGAGTACTCAAGGCACTGCACAATTAAAGCCCACGCCTGTACATTTATCAAGACCATTTGCACCCAGAAACCCTGCAGCGGTTCTCCTGGAAGAAATGAAAGAAAACTGCCCCAATCCAAACACTGTCAGGACATGACAAAGCCTTTCAAAGCCTGTGCAGATACTTTGACTGGAAACCTGTAATCTCACTCAACCAATTTCTCTCCCCCTTACAGTGCAGGGGACAGTTATGAATGCAGCAGCCAAGAGAAAGCAGGCAGCTACTCGCCGGTGAGCTTGCCTGCTCCTGGGACTTCTCCGGTAGCTCTTTCATGGGTCAGCACATGCTTCAGCTGCAGAGGACAGCTCACCTGATGTTCTGCACTCTAGCAATGCACTGCAGACCCTCCAGCCCTGGTGCTGGGATGTTGATCCTTCTCCATACAGAAATGTTAGCTACTCAAATGCAGCTTGACATGTCCATTCCAGAACCCATAATCTGGTACAGGAGTTAAAGAATTTGTTGGTGAGGGCAGAAAACAAATTAGAATTGAAAAAACAAATTATAGATTTGAAATGATAAAACTAAGAAACAAGAGAAGTTAACTTTGCTGAGCATTCCCAGATCTTAAAAGCTATTTAAAGAAATGTGAATTATCCTTCAGATTTTAACCAATTTGACTCAACTTTCTTTTTACACTTTAGAAACTTTAAGAAAAAAAGTCATACATGTAATTTCATTATTTTAAGCCCTTCTGTCCATTAAAACAGACATCTTATAGCACCTACGGGTGGTCAAAAAGATTTCAAAAGCATGTGATTATACTCAGGCTTGCAGCATACTGCTTACAAATATACAATGAAATCCGTAATTTTAAATGTCAATTCCAGCCTGTGCAAGGCAGACATTATGCACAACCTTAGTGTGAGGACTGTCTTAGAAATATTTAAGTCTTAACTGGATTTGATGTTGAAGCACGCATTATTTTGTCAGGGCACACAGCGTAACTGTTTTCAAGGAAAAACAATTAATATTCAGCTTCAACAGGCAAAAGAAAAAGCTTTACAAATAAAAGAAACAGAATAACTAGGTCAACCACAACTGAAGATCAAGCAAGTTGTTTGATACTGCCAGGAGAAAAACAAAACAAAACAAAAACTAGAAACTGATTAAAATGACCCATTTGACTTGCATAAAGATAGGACAATGCAAAAGTTACTTAGGCAACATGGCACTCAGCAAGCAAACAAATACCCCAAATATTAAGGCACTTATAAAAATGTCCACTTCTTTAGAAAGTTGATCCAATTAGCCAATAAAAACCTTCCCTACAACAGTACTTAAAATGGATTTGTAACACTAAATGTTACAAATCAGAAATTAGCTATAGTGGACTTCTACTCTACAAGATTTTTTATGAAGATAATGAAGAGCTATCAGGAGAATGGTGAGATCAGTGTCTGACTCTAGTTAAAATGCATCAGATTGCAGCTAGGCTTTTCAGAAGCTGCACAGAGAACCAACAGAAGACATACACACACACAGGCTAAGCAAGTATGCCTGTTGTACCTTTCTGCACGTTACCCTTCTTCTTAGAAGAAGCTGGAAAATCATCTTTCATAAAAACAACAACACAAATATCACAGTTTCCAAGCTAATCCACCCACTTAACATTCAAAAGTGAAAAAATACATCAGGACAGAACTGACAAGTATACCTTTCAAAAAAAAAATCTCAGAAAGGTCAAGATGTATCCATGACATGCTGTAAGAAGACAACAGCTAAGAAATTTGTGCAGGTATGCTTTTTTGTAAGCTGATCAAAGAAAAGGCAGATGAAATACTGAGGAAGACAGGAAAATACAACTCCTGCCTGTTTTCCTCTGCAGCTCAAGTTCATTAAAGTCAGTATCATTATTTACTCTATGAAGACATTGGAATACAAAGCTATACAAAAACTGGAGATCTGCTTTCACTGTTTCTTCACATTTATAATTTTGTTTTTTCTTCTTACAGTCGAAGAACTTTATGTCTATCAGTGCCTGTCACAAGAGCCCCAGACCATATACACCAGTACTTCAGTGAGCAGCACTGTTTAACACAAAAATGAAATGCAGAATATTTTCCTGTCAAGTCCTAAGCACATTTCCTACTCATCTCGCCACAGCTGCTGAAGCAAAATGCAGTGGTGAGAATCAACAGAAGTTAGACATATTTATAATCAAGTTCTAGTTCACAACTTCAGTGTTTAATTAAAACAGTCTGTATATATCTAGATCTTACTTTTAACTCTCTTGTTTAGTATTTTGCTTTTGAGTAAAGATCCTCCTATATTCAGAGAGTACCTCAAACACAGCACACGCTAGCAGAAGACAAGGAATTAAGGAGAGCATGCCTCTTCCATTCCCAGCTGAGAAGTGCACAGCAAAGCATGAATGTCTCCCAGGTTACCACTACAGTAACGAGAAGCAAGGCAACTGGTTCTAGGTGTCCATGCAGTAAAAAAACAGGGCTGTCTTGTACAGTCACAATTATCTATCTCTTCCAACAAGCTCTGAAGATATCCCTTTCACAGGTGTACCAGCTACAGGAAAATAAAACACTGTTGGCTCTTAAAGATGTGAAGTACTCTGAAGCATCAGCCCAAGGAGAAAACATACATCAATATATATATATATATTTTTTAATTAAAAAAAGAAAATCCTTGTCTCTCGTAAGTTTTCTCCTTTAGAGCCCTTCAAAGGAAAAATAAAGGATTAAGAGATAGCAGTATTTTCCATAACCGAGTCTGTCCAGGTTGCAACTGTTGAATAGTAACAAGCTCACCATTTTAAAGGAGAGCTGCGGAGCATTTCCAGTCGTACCCAGATAACAAAGACACGTTTAGAGGTAGTTGTGGAAAGCATCCCCAACACTAAATTATATTAAAAAAATAACCTCCTACTTTCATAAAGAACATATTCAAGCTCTTTTCTGCTTGACTAATTGTCAAATATTACAAGAGACAACTACTCCTACCAGATTTAAATGCCACAAAATGCTACTCATTTAATTTATTAATATCTAAATGCCTTATGACACCCTGACGTTTGTATCTTCTAAACTCATAAATTCAGATTTTTCTACATCTGTACACAGAAGAATTATCTGTTTTTAAACATCCATGTTAGATAGCTAATGAGTGGGAGCTTACATGTCATCTTCCTCTGCCCTCACCTCCCTTCTCGAAGACAGTAGTTAACATCGCTGTAGCAGGGGACAGTAGCAAAAGAACAATGTTCATAAGATGCTGCCTTGCTGACAAAGTACAACTCTTATGTCACCTTATCTTTCTGCCTAAGATGCAGAAGAACCAGACACAGAGGGGTTGCCCATTTCTAGGAGATTTGCAAAAGGAAAACAGCTTGTTGGCTAAAGAAAAGGGGCAGGGGGAATCAGTACTGAAAGTACTGCGAAAGCACTGGAAAAATGCAGAGGAAAATATGGTTATTTCCCAACACTACAGGAAGATGAGAACAACAGTTCATTTGCTAACACTGCATAATTCCTAAGGAGAGAAGACAAAAAAAAAAGTTTCCTGAGAATTTGTGATGAAACCCATAAATATTTCTTCTTTATCTGAAAAGACTGAAGGATCAAGTTTATGAAATTAGTTTGAGGCAAATAAAAAACAGATTTTGTAAGGAAAAATGTGGCATACACAAATGCATTAAATGAGGAAAGCTCATCAGATCTTTGTGTTTTTCAGAGGTTCTCAAGGCCTTAAATTTTAGCTTTGCCTGACAATGCAGTGTGTCATGGGGTTTGAACTTGGAGTTAAAACATTTCAGCTATTTTCAACTCCTTACTTGGACTGACAAGTGGTAAAGCTTCATGTTACACACACTTCCTGATACTTCTGCATCACATAAACAAGAGTACAGGTAGGTAAGTTGAGTTTTCCTTAAGCCTGCAATAAGTGTCCACAGGGACTGAAGACACTTCGTTCTTTAACTCCATGACACAAAGACACATGGACAAAGTTGTAAGAGCATTTTAGTGCGAGCAGAACATGTGCAGAGGCTGTAGCCAATTACAAGGTTTGTAAATTCATGTGTTACAGATTTTATTAATAAATTGTGTATATTGCCAGGTGAAACATAAGAATACTGTAAAAATTCCCTGTAAGGGGATCTTTACTATAAACTGGATAATTGAATCATATAAGATCACAAATGTAGCCACATAATTAACTACGCTCTGCAGTACAATTGCCAGAGGTGAGCACATACTCCTGGAGTCACACCATCTGGTAGATGGTTTCTAAGTAAAATGTCAAACTACCCACAGTTTACAGGACATGGGTTACTCAGCCTCCCATTTCTATGCTGGTAAGAAAACAAAGGCCTTCTCAGCATCTTGACAATTCTGGACTGTATCTTCAGTTTTTCCTTCTAATTAAATTGATTTAATCAAGGATAATAGATAGATAGATCAGAAGCAGAGTCTAATGCAAGAATTGCTGTGCATGGCAAGTCCGGAATATCTGGCTGTAAGGGCTGAATAAAGAAATTTCTAACAGCTTTCTGCAGCAATGTGACAGCCTGGAAGCAAATTATAAATTTCAAGCTCATTTTTCTGAGCTGTTCCACATGCTAAAGATTACACAGCCATTATTACTATATCTCCTACAAATATGAAGACTTTTCCTGCTATTCTGAAACCTTGTCTTAGGGAAGTTTCTGCTTTCTTATCAGCAGTACTATTTAATAGATTTCAATTCTCAGAACAAAATTGGTTTCATACTCTACCTTGCCAAAAGCAGCAATCTCGCTTGCATACAGGAGTTCAGAAGACAATCCAGGCCTCCAGTTACCTCCTCTGAATTGGAATGAAAATAACTTTTTCTCTTACTGTCATTCGTAAACATTTTTGCATTCATTCTATGGCCTGTCCTGCTTACATCTTGGCAATTGCTGGAGACTTACAAATCTGCTTGATGTGAACGTTCTACTCAGTTCCAGTATGTACATACAAGCTTCTCTGTTTTCTGATAAAGAAAAGGGTGATGTCCCCATCAGAACAGAAAATGGCTGAGAGGTGGCCAATGAACATGAGAAGCAATTTATGATTATTTAGTGTTTGCATCTCATCACTGTTCCACCAACATCATTGAGTCTTTTAATCATCCTCTTTTCTCCAGACACTACAGACACAAATTACTCTTCTATTTTGAAAATAAATAGAGTCTCCTAAATGCATGACCCCGATAGCAGAGGATTGAGAAGGCAAATGAAGGGGATACATCAACATGTAGATGCTCAATGCTGCCACATCCTCCCTCTGAGTAGGAACGTACCAAGAACATCTGCCAAAACCCACTCTTACACCACTCGGCAAACATTACTCTGTTTCAGAATGAAAAAAGGGCTAAACTGAGGGGGAACTGGAAGCACCATCATACTTCCTTAGATATCCTTAGAATATGGAGTGCAGGTCCTGCCTGCATGCTGTACAGCCTCTACAGAATCCTGAAATGATTGATTTATCTAGCTCAACCAGAAGAAAAGCTTTTGTTTTCCATCTACTCTGCTTTGCTGTTAAAGATGGGGAAAACATTCACAACAACAAAGTTAGAAAGCTGAGTGGCATACTTTCTGAAGTAAACAGAGCAATCCATCTAAGACTGGGATTCATTCACAACCTCAAATGTGTAGAACGTCTGTTAAAACTAGGAGTGGAAAAAATAATAAACTGGGGCCTGTTATTTTAACAAGAAAAGAAAAATTTTACATTTCCAGACTTCTGTATCCTCTGTAGAATGATGAATATGTATTATGATCTCAGTTTCAAATGCATGCTCTACTTTGACTTTGAACAAATGGCTGCAGAAGAAATAATTTAAAATATTTCCACTGTTTTTTCTCCTCTTAAAGCATCTGGAGATTCAAGGGAAAATAATTAAAATTCAAAAAAATTAAATTATTACCGTAACAGTTTAATATCATCTACCTCCTGTCAAAAGTATTACATCAGTAGGTTAAATAAACCAGCACTTTTATAACTTTTATAAATCTCTTTGTATTACATTGACGGACAAAATCCTACGACAAAATTCTTCAAATACAAGTATAAAGATGAAACAAAATAAACAGACTAATGAACTCTGAGTAGGAATCATATTCACAGGATTCTCACTCACTTAAGAAAAAAAATCACTCCCTCAAAAAAAGGCCATCATAAAGTCCATAGTGGTTTAAAAAGCAAATTGTATGTGAAATAAAGGATATAGAGAAAAAATAAAAACAAACAAACAAAAACAATACCTTGCACAGGAAAAAATAATAGAGAACTTGATGAAATCCATATAATGACTTTACAAAAATGTTGCATAACTACTGAGAGACAATTCTGGGCAGTAATAGATAATTTATCCTGACGATTTTCAAGCATAAATGCTGACTGTAGATTATGTAAAAAGATACACAATACTAAATATCTTATTTGTTAAAGTGTCTTACTGAATCTTGCTAGCAAAGAAGCACAGCAGAAATTCTAAGATCACAGTCTTACTTCTCACATTCCTCTGGTGAGATATTCCGCACAGATGATGGGACATTTCTGAAGCCCACAGACCTTTTCAACAACCTGCACTACAAAAGATTTTTTGTGTATGGCTCCTGTGGTTATGGAGAATTATCGCAGTTGTTTAGAAAGCTCTTTTCAAAATAGCCTAAGGAACTACTGTTATTAACAGTGGGAAAGAATGTGCGAGTGTATGCCTATATGAATAATTATTAAATAAGCTACTGAAGGAAACAGAGATATTAAATATACACAGCACTTACATTATAGGATCAGCCTTTGTTTGCAAATCAGCATTATAATTGGCACACATTATCAAGATTAATTTGTACTCCCTCTACTGGTTAACTCACTCTATGGCCAAAAAATAATACTACTAGGTCTGTAAAAAGTCCCCAAACTGTTGTTGCAACTCATCCACACAACGAACTTGAAAACGAATTATACTGTTAAAGACAGTATCAATACACAGCTGACATCAATACATACCGGTTTGTAAATGGTTATTTCTAAATGTTTCCTTAAGTTGTTAAACTGTCAGAATGGAAGCAAAAGGAGCTTGCAGTTCAAAAAGATGTTTCTTACCATATTAGCTTGTTTAGCATGTCTACTTCACAGACATTTCCCTCAGATTGAGAAATGCAATTAAACATTTTAAATTCTGAATCATTGTAATAAGAGCTGTTAATTGGATTTTTAATTGAAACCTTTTTTTTTTTCCCCCATCCTCATACAAAACCCCATCAGCCACAAAGTTGCAAAGCAGCTTAGAGCCACAGAACTTGATCTGGGAAGCAGCATTTGGCAGACCACCTGGCCCAAAACCTGTTCTGCAGCAGGGCTAGCTCCACACTTAGGTCAGATCCCTCAAAGCCTTCTCCAGTTGACTCCTGCACATCTCCAAGGCTGGCAGCCCTGCAGCCTCTCTGGGTTACATTACAGTGATTAACCACCCTCACAGTGAAAAGCTTTTCACAACATATGTAAAATACCTGTCAGAGCCACAATAAACCTAATTCAATGTCTGGATTATAAACAAACAGCAAAATTTAACGAATAAGAAGTAGTCACCAAAAAATTAGGTGATCTGATCGCAATTACTACTAATCACAAGCAGAATATTTCCCAGGCAATGCAAAACTAACTAACAGCTTAAAATCACCTGACAAAAAAATACAGAACACCTTGCTTTTGAATTTTGAAGATATAATACCTACGCTACTCTGCATTTCATATGAAGCTGACAAAATATTCTACATATATATATATGTATATATATGTCAAATAGTGGATTCTCTAACTCAGTTTAGTTCAAGAAGCATAAGTATCTTTCATATATCCATGTTTTTCTGACTACCTCTGCTAGAGAAGTAATTTAAGTAGTAATTTTAAATGTCATCTTCTGAGAAAAAACTGTTTAAATTGGTCCTTAATTGTAGTGACTTGTAGTAAACATTAATGTATTAGTACAAATTACTTTCTGTTAGAGAAAGTGGAAATAATGGCAAATTTCATTTACCTTGCTCAGTACATTTTTTAATAATAGGCTCTAGTTATGTAGATGGACAAGACAAACTTCTATTGTTACATACTGATTAGAAATGTAAACACTTAGAGCTTCCCACAACTACTGACTTCAGAATTGATTCTGAACATTACCTCAAAAAAGCAGAGATGGCGATGTGTGACAAAGAGCACTACTGTCCCCTAGTGAGCAAACCGCAAAAGCTCTCCTGTAACAGTGTTGTGCTGTTTGTCTTTCTTGAAAAAAAAAAAAAAAAGTCTCTCTCCCTCCACAAGTTATTTTGAAAAAAAATAAGAAAAACAAAAAGACAAAAAGAAAATAAACGAAAATTAAAAGGGTTCAGTGACAAATGAAGATAATTAATCACTATGAACACATGCACTAAACTCATGCCAGATTTCTTTGCAAAAGCCACAAATGTAAGTCTGGGAACACAAAAAGGGAAGTACCACCTAGTATTTATTTTCAGGTAATTTAATACTTACTCTACAAAAACATCAAGATGATGCAAAATATTGCACAAAAACTAATTATCTTTGATCTTTTTGGTCAGTTTATGGGGAAGAATTATCCAATCTCAAACCAATTCTTTACCAGGATGTAATTCATTAAAATATGTGTATATATATATATACACATATTCAGAAAAACACAGATTCTTAAATTTTAGTGTCTGAAATGCGAAAACATTGTAATGTTTTGCTTGTTTCTAGGCTTGTAACCATCGCAAATTAATTCTTATAGGGATATTCAACTATACCCAGGAAAATCAAGAGGAAACAATAGAAAAACCCACTTGCTGAATTCTGTTTGCAAAGAAAATAGGCAAATATTCTCTGCCACATGAAGTATTCTCTGTCATGTGAAAACATCCTGTTTTTCTCATGTTTTCTTAATAATTATTTTGTCATAGATTTGAATCTGTATGCAGTGCTGCTCAATGCAGCTTGGCATAAAATATAATCTAGCTTCTATATTTACCTTTAAATAAAGTCAGTTGCAGTGAACTGCTTAAAAAAATATAACTCTACCGCAGGTGTCCGTGAGAACACAAACATAAGACGTGTATTCTCTTTTATTCTACCACATATCAGAACCTCCACTTGTATTAGTAAGATGCAAATTAAATGCAACACAAAAGCAGAACTGAGTTCTGATTTTTTTCCCTCAAATCTTATATTGACTCCTTCATTGCTAAACAGTCTGACAGATATCACAGCAGCGAAGTCTCCAGTTTACATTAACAAGATAAGGTGAACAAACATTTATGTGCTTAATTTAAAACATGCTAACTAACCTAATACACAGCTTTTATAAATCAAAATGACCTTCATTTGTGTTTTTTGGCACTGAAGCACCATCAGTCAATAAAAACGTTGAATATAAGGCTTTACCTTAAAATCTCCAAATATTGGCTTTCTGTGGCCTTGCACACTGTATTCATACAGATGCATCATTAGCACAGAAAGGCTGCAAGTGACAAGTAATATCTTATGTAACTACAAATGTGGTAGAAGTCAGAAAAGATCTAGGCATTATAAGTCTAAGTACCAATCACAAGCTATATGCTAAAAATAATATATATATATATAAAGACATTTTATAGACCCCAAATAGCCGTATTTCCTGATATTTCTCCATTACATCATAGCCCGGAGCTGATTAACACAGCTGTCAGCTCCACAATCTACTTCAAGTATATACCATTACATCAGTACTTCCCAATTCCAATTGCTTAGTCATTTAATAATGTAGTTCTACAAAATACAAAAAACACTGGTGAGAGACTTAAGATGATCAAGAGTTCCAACGGATGCATCAAATCTTCAAATATAAGGCCATTACTACAATTTATTCCAACTCTGCCAAGCACATTATTCTTACCTTTGAATCTTCATTGCTAACACCCAGCTCTAGCACAGCTCGAGGAGATTTCAGCTTTGCTTGCATGGACTCAGCCATATGAAGGTTAAGCTGCCATCCAACTGTTTCGAGCTATAAAAAACAAATTTAGATTACAATCAGATGGTGTAGATATGCTGGGGAGGTCAACTTTTAGCACCTATGAATGGCTCTGTCAGTGAACACAATGCCATGCTCCACAAGTGTTAACCATTCTTACACAATGCACATCCTGCAAAATCTCCTGGACTCCAAGATAGACCTGCTTCTAACTCTTGCCAAATTTAACAATTCAAACTGCCTGTGACCATCAAAAGTAAAAGTGACTTGAACTTGGAACTAATCTGTAAGACACAATTAAATATCCAAACTAGGTTGGATTCCCCCTTCTTGCAAAAGTGGATTAAATTAGAGGATTCTATTTTTATTTTATGAAATAAATAAACAAGCAGTAAGTGTTAATCCACCTAAAAATTGTAATTTCTTAACAAACAGATCTGCTTGTGTATTCTACCATATAAAGATGTTTACAACAAAAATAATTCTGGCCTATTTTTTACAAAGTTATTACTGAAAAGCCAAAAACTACTTAAGTATGTGTGCTAAAGAACTCTTAATGCATTTCAAAATGTTTTAAAAATGCATTTCAAAATGCTTTTGAATCATTAATCTAAAATGATATTCAAACACTATCAAGCTATACCTCACAGAAAAACAAAGCACGTTAAGAACAGAACTACAAGCCTTTCAAGAAATAACCTACCTAGCCTTCTTGAATAAAGATAAGTAGAAATACAAAGTCTCACCATCTGGTAAATTAATCTCCATACAAGTGTTTTTCAGTCTACTCTTCCCCCTCTGCTAGTAAATATTGTGGCTGACTGAGTAAAAATGCAAGCTTGTCATGTCTCAGTTAATCTCTTTCCAGACCAACACTTCAGCTAAAGTACACAGCATAAAGCCACCCCAGAGGCACTGCAGTGGGAATACAACAGAGAAGCCAATACACGTCCTGTTCTCCTGCAGTGGCAGTAATCCCTAGGTGAAAGATGGGACAGGGAATGGATGGTAGAAGGATCTTTCATGGTAACGGCCCAAAGACAGAACTTCCCAAACTTGCTGTAACTATACCACTTGTATTTCCACCATTGTGCATTGCCTATTCAGCCTGCATTCTGTGGTTAAAACAAATAATTTAATCAAATCAATGAAAACCATGCTTATAACACATACAGGCATCGTTAAAACGCTCTAAATCTGTTCTAGGTCATTTTGTGATAGGTGGAGCTTTAGTAACTATACCTGCAGCCTATGAACTAATGCTGCTTTAAAAGATAAACTTTATAAATCCTAAAAGCAGGTTCGTTTTCTATCCCAATTTTCTGTTTTGATTTCTTCTGACCTTCTACTGATTGATCAAAATAGTAAGGCACAGCCCAACCCACTCAAAAGTACAGCTCAATCCAAAAGCTTGGTCATTTCTGAGGAAGTGATTATGGCAGTCATACAAAGCACTGACAAATACTCAAGGACCCTGATGATTATGGCAGTCATACAAAGCACTGACAAATACTCAAGGACCCTGAGCTAGCCAGTATCTGGAATTTTCCTAAATATACCAGGAAATTATGCTAGAACGACACAAAGAAAAAACTTTTTTCTCACCACAAACTTCAACAAAGTAAATAAAGAAATAACCTCTGGTTCTCCCAGGAACAAAAAGACCTCAGCATCCTGCGTTATTCTAAGTTTTAGTATCAAGTGTAAGGAAAAATTCAGTTCAGCAACCCTACTGATAATGGTTAACAGAGAAGGACACAAATGAACTATGGGAGCAGTCCAAAGCAGGCAATAGAAAAAAATACCAGCTATTTTGATAAAACACCTGCATCCATCAAACCACTACGGTCAAACATGGAGAGAGTGAGTAAGCTCTGGAATGTGATAGCTAGTCACTGAAGTTCAAGCCTAGCACTCCACTATTTAGAAAGGACTTTCTATCACTTACTTAAACACTTTGTTATAGTAATACAGAAACCAAGGCTTAGAGAGGCAAGCAGCTTATCCAGGATTATAAAACATTGCCTCTGGAGACAAGGACAATATCCTAGGCAGACTGATTTTTAAGACTTTTTTAAGGCTGTTAAATAGTGTACTGTATATAGCATGAAAAACAAGCCATCAGTAGTAAGAAATTCAAATTTATGTCTTCCATTTCACTTTTAATACAAATCTATCAAGGAATGTGGCAGAAGGCTCAGAACAAACACAAGATATGTGGCAGCATTGTGGTAGGAGTTCATAGCTGTATAGCAGCAATAGCTCTTTTTTCATTATTGCTTTACCTTAAAATTACTTTTTTTGTGTGTGTTCCACATGTCTTTTCTGTTCTAAATATAGTTGTATGAGAATGAGTTTTGATTAATGGATAGCATGCTGCCTAAGGCTTCAAAAATAGTCTGCCTATTTATGTTCTTGAAAGAAAAACAGAACGTGTATTTGGCTGTGGTCATGTTTACACAGACATTCAACATTATGAAATATCAGTTAACCTTTTGAGAGTGGTGACATGTTGCTGCATGGTATTTGTGTCAAGGCACAGCATTTGGAAGACATGAAGTGGTAAATATTTTAGGGCCAAGTTCTTCAAAAGATTAAAGGACTGTAAATTATTTTCATTTCTAACATGATACTTGCTACAGAAAACAAAACATTGGAAGAGACTATATAGTGCCAGAACCTTTGACAACATTGACACTTACATTATGTGAGCAGCATTTATTGGAAGGGAAGTACTTCTCCAGAACTAGCATGAAAATAAAGCTACAGTTCTCATTACTGTAGTCCTTTAGCTTCTTTTTTACATTTTCTTATCAGTAGTTTGGATATATTCAAGCTACCTTGCCACTGCAACAATAAACACTGTTGAAAATGTACTGTTTAGCTCTTTAAGTTTTCATGGACACTTATTTAAGCTCAGGGTTATGTTTAGAAAACAAAAAACAGGTGCAGGCTAGAAAAAAAGGAAAGGAAAAAAATGTAGATAGTAAATAAAACCAATAGTAAACATGTAAGAAAGTCCTTCATATCTGCTCCATGAACCCTACTGCAAATCATTCAGGGCAACAAAAACATGAGGATGCTTCCATATCCATTTTGTTCTGCCTGGGCTTCTGAACCTAGGCACAACTCTCTTCCTTCCAATGCCCAGCAGCCACCAAAAAAAAAGATGTTACACTGCTAAACAAAGTGTGCCCTCCCTACGAACATATTGCTTCTCTGTGGCCATCTATACCTGCCCTGGAGGCAGATTCACACCAGCAAGCCATCAGTTCTAACATAAGAGGATCTGATCTTTTCAGAGCTTCCCTGATGCAAATTTTAATCACAATTCTCCAATCAAAAGATAATTTTGCAAAACCAAGAAAAACACCATCAGAATCTGCCATTTCCCTCATCGTTTAAGGCCCTTTATGTCTTTACGTACTATTATTACTCTCCCACATATTTTCAACACATTCCCCCACTTTCACTTTTGACTGCCCACATACATTACTGCAAATTAAAATGAAAACAAGGAGAAATTCAAGTAATCAGATAAATATGACATGTTTCTACACTGGTTATCAAAAATGAAAATACTTTCCCTTTCTCAATGATGAAAAGATATTTATCTTATACTACTTATTGAGAAAACAAGTTAAGTGTTCTTTTGCAAAAGATTTTAGGCTAAGAACATCAAGGCCAGTCAACTATCTTAACTATGCACGAACCAGTCTATCAGAGTTAATGGCTCTGAGACCAAGGGCAGGCTGGATGTCCAGAAGAGGCATGCTGTAGGGCTGAGAACACAACCAAAGTGACTGAGAAAAAAACTCACTTGCAATTAAAAAAAAAAAAAAAGGTACGGACCTGAATTTGAGAAAAGAAACTAGGTGGAAAAATTGAGGAAAAAAAGGAAGAACTTAAAGTGGAAATGGAATTTCAGAGAATACATAAGTACCTGAAACATCCTTCCCAATACTTTCCATTTTAGATGTTCTAAACTTCTGGATCAGGGCCTAGTATTTTTAAGGGTGAAGAGGAAAAAGTTGTTTAAATGCTCAGTAGATACCCCAGCAGGGAAAGGTATGGATATTTTTCAATTTGGGGGCTTTTGAAGTATATTGGTATCACATTCCCTGCACCCACAAGGACTTTGTTTTAATTTTAAATGGGAAACTGGGAAATTACTTGCTTCTAGAAGGTAAAGCTTTCAGAAGGTCATCTAATATCATAACAGATCATTACAGGAACTACAGAAAATCAGTAGTACTGCCATCAAAACCCACTGATGTGGCAACAAACAGCTTAGTTCTCAGCACAGTGTGAACAGGATGCCATAATGCCATGCAAACCACTATTTTCCCTTCATGCGTAATCCATGATTTGGCATCTGTTTGTCTCACAGGAAGTGTTGTAGGCACTGACTTTAGAGAAAACAGTAGCAACAATGAGTAAACAAAACACTGAATCTGCAAGACTTACAGCTTGGAAATGCAGCTTGGACACATAATACCAACAGACTCACATTTTCAAGATGGCCAGAAATTCAGATTGTTACAAAAGAGCCAAACGTGCTACAACTGAAGTTTAAGGTATTATGAAGACCTAATTATGATTCACATTCTTGCTCTCCATTCACTTGGCTATATTTGCTGCTTTCAGAACGCTGGGGTGTTCCTTCACAGAATATGTACTTTATTTCTGCATAATAGTGAAACATACATTCATAGTTTTCAGTTAGACTAAAAGCAATATATTCAGAACACATACATAATTTCAGAACATACAGCTAAACAAAATTTATCGGCATTATATATTAAACATAATTTAACAAGCAACTGTAGATAAACTTTCTACAGGAAAGATTATGTTTCTTAGAGTTTCTGGCATATCTATTATTAGACTTCCAAACAAACAAATGAGTGTAGGCATTTCTAAAGGGAGAGACAGAAATGCTTATTAGTATTTAGCAAAAAGCAATAAAGGCATCTCAAAATTATGAGTTATACCTAAATAGTTTTTAAAAAGTGAGAAAAACAGACTTTTGAATTTAACATTTGTTAACAAGTCATTTGCACAGGGAATGCAGAAATAATCCTGAATTTGTAGCATTGCTCTGTAATTTTATGTTTATGGGGCTCATGATAGCTCAGCATAGGAAAGGAACGCAGCATAAACAAACCAGCATCTACAATTTTGTGAGTCTGCTACATACATTTTTCAGAATTGCCAAAGGGTTCTTCTCATTATATTTGGTAATGCTTGAAAACAAACAAAAAATAATAATACAATTGTTCAATAATTTTGTTGGTATTTGAAGGATCCCTATTTAATGTTGTTTTCAACTGCTATATAAGAGGAAGATTTTCCCTGTCAATTGGTTTTGGTTTAGATTTTGTTTTTCTAAAAAAAAAAATGTAACTAGAATACCCAACAACATATGCGTTTTTAGACAGCAAAAGGTTTTCATTAGCCTGAAGTTGCTAAGGGCTTGCAGAAGCTTTTCAACATGAGTGATACGGCTTGATAAGAATTTTAAAGCAAACTGGGCTTGTAGTCCACAGTCAGAATTAAGAGCCAGTAAGAGCAACCTTTAAAATAACTAGATCACAGAGTTGTGATTGAGAAGAAAGTGTACTAATGTAATTATGGTATGACACTAAATCTTACTCACACAGTTCATAAAGCACCAATCAGTTCAGTTGAATTGGCCTCTAGTGACACCATTACTAATTTGAGCACAACTCAAAATAAATCTTAACACTCCTTCCAAAAATTCAAGTCTTGGCACAGATCTGAGTACTTCTAATAGTACTACTTCTTCTGTGGTATTAGTGGTGCTGAAGGACTTGATTAGTAAGGAAATTCCTGCTCTTGGTTACAGGCAGCTTCCTATGACACTGAATAAAGCTTAGATTTCCATAGATGAGAACTAACATTTGAGCCTCTTTACATTGAGTCAAACCTCAGAGAGCCCTTTCAAGGTAGTTTGCATGCATCTGTAATTACTTTCCTTCACAGACAGGCTGATTAATTTGAGGACAGGATGAAGGAGTGTAATTGACTTAATCTGAGTTACTTCTTTTTCTTTTTAAACATGT
Organism: Oxyura jamaicensis; assembly: GCF_011077185.1. Lineage (NCBI taxonomy): Eukaryota > Metazoa > Chordata > Aves > Anseriformes > Anatidae > Oxyura > Oxyura jamaicensis. The sequence goes on from NC_048926.1 coordinate 67,046,472, forward strand.
AATAGGAATAGAAAGCCAAAAGGAACTTATTATTGATTCATTTTCTAGAGGCATCACAGAAAATACCAGTGTTCTGTGGAAAAAAAAAAAAAAGAGGCCCAAAGTACTTCAGAAAAAGTGGGAAGGCTGTAGTAATACAGAAATTAGTTTCATGCTCCACTGGTATACAGGCCCACCCAATTCATTTTCAAATACTGTAATCCTTATTTTGAGAAGCATTTCAGTTCAAAATGATATAGTTGTGAGAACTTAAATATTACTGAACAGGAGATTATGCTTTTTATATTCCAAAGAAAAAGGCCTACATGCTCGTTTTTATACAGCTTTTCCCACATGAAAACAAAATAATACACAAGTGCAATATCATTGTTTTTCAGAGTTACACTCTCCTCATCTATTTCTACCAAATGTACATCTAAAACAGTATATCAGTTTACATACAATAACTTCATTACATTAATACTAGAATGTTCACTTAGCTTAAAGGATATTTTAATAAAGTCTAAAGTAAATATTGATAATTTAACATTCTAAATTCTAAGCTTCTATGATTGTAGTAAATTAACTAATGCTATAGGAGACAACACAATAGAACAAATTGATTTATATATCAGAAATGAGCAACTTGGAGAGGAAAACCCATTCTTAAGACATACTTCAAAAAGTAGATATAGGGTAACTATAGAAATAAGATTCAAGAAACAGTATCTTATAGTGCCAACATGAGCAAAAACAACTAGACATTTTAAAGGGGTACCTGGCAAATTCACAAAGTGCAGTATATGATGTGCACTCAACTATAAAATTCCAGTATATTTAAGAAAAGAATGTTAGTGCAGAGAAGACACCAGAAGGACAAATCCAAGGTGTGCTTTAATGGCTTAGTTAATAGCTTTTCACTTAAGTTTCATAAAATTTCTGACTACAGTCTTCTACCACATTTGAAACAGCTATAAAAAAACTTAATGATATACAGTACTTATGAATTCATCACCCTATTGGCTGAACTACTGCTGACGAGAATTTGACAATTAAGACTTTACCATATTAAAAACAGAAAAATAAACTGAGATTTACTTTTAAAAGGAAAAAAAAATGTTGAGTGTGTAAAATGAACTGGATTCCTCATCCAGGATTGGCTCTCTCCTAGATGGTTACTGGTGTTAATTTCTTTTTTTGTTTCTTTGTTTTGTTTTACCTGAAAGGAAAAAGCCATGCTTCTCTTTAGCAATCTTCATGTAGCACATATGCCAGAAAAAGTGTCAATCTTTAGAATTCTGAGTTCAATATCCGAAACAACCCTTCCTCACTTCTTTAATCTTTGAATTTTAAAAAGATACACACCAAAAAGTACCAGTAAACTTCAAAAGAGAAGAAACAAAAGAAATAACGTGATATGAAATTGGTGTAAGTCTAGTGCTAAGCAGCAACAACTTCAAAAGACTTTTCCCTACTTTAGGTTACTGGAGTTTTTCATCTTTACCTGTATTTTAACTGATAAGTACCTAGCTTAAAAGCAAACAGAAAGGGACTACATGACAAACATTAGAAACAGCTTCCAAATCCATAGTATTTAGAGATTCAGTCTGTGGAAAAGATAGAAGTATTCTTGTACTCTGTCTGGCTCTATCTGAGAACTTGTGAACACAGATAGTCAGTAAAAAAGTACACCAGTCTATGAGCACCTATATGGAAAAGGATAGCTGATTGGCTCTTTTACCTAGCGGAAGAACACACAGCAACATCCATTGGTGGGAAGATGAAGTCAGGCAGATTTTAGAGATATGATACATATTCTTATTAGCCACAAAAAACATGCTAGTAATTACATGTCATTTCAGGCCTGGAAACCAGAATCAACCCCCATTTCTAAAGCTCTTTTACATATTAAAGAAAAAAATTACAGTTTGTATTACACAAGAAGCTAAATGAGATTTGCATAGCAGGCAATTCTAACCTTAAAAGAGCTATTTTGCCTGTAAAAACAGAAATGTTTCAGTAAACTTTCTCAAAATGTACATTCTAAACTTTACTGTTTACACTTATTGGTAATAATGGAAGGGGTATGAAGGATAGGAAGATACTAATTAATCCTCAAGAAAAAGTACCTAAAAACTGTAAACTATTAAAAACATTGTTTGAGTGGTATATCAATAATAAAATAGGAATATTCATATTTTATTATGAATAATAAAGAAGCGACTCTGTTGTGCTGTAGCTGGCTATTGAAATGAATCTCAGTAGGCACAGAATTGTATCTTTACTGCATCTTTCATCATTTGTGTTTCTTTGCCACTGTCTGTAATAGCATTGTATCACGCAAGTTGGCTCACAATTCTTTGTGACAATGCCTATAGGAACAACACTCTTGTGACCTTTGTCACTGTAAGAATAATTAGTGAAAAAACAAGAACTAAACAGAACCTGAAAGACATTTTCTTTCTGCTTAAGCTGTACTCCTTATTTTGCATTTCTTCCAATATCAAAAAGTATTTTTCCCCAAAACACAGCACACAGCCCCAGTTCTCCTTGTCATAACCTTAGCATGCATGTGTTTCAGAGAAATACTTCTGTAGACTTTCTAGCGTTTAAACAGAGGGAATTTAGTATATTCGCACTACAAATACACCCCTTAGCAAGACCAGTTTCTGAGAATACTGCTTGGAGAATTTTTCCCATATGGTTTCAAACAGTCAGTCAAGATACAGAACTGACAGCACTGTCAAGGGTTTTAGGAATGTAATTTCACTAGTTGCATTCCCACACATCATTATATTAAGTAATGCTGCCTGAATGCTATAAAAAACTTCTGCTTGGCAACATAGGACTATATTTTTTATTATGCATATTTTAAAGATACCATGAACAGTATCCCAAAACAGCAAGCCTATGAGGAATTTAGGTTGACTTACCTTTTGAATCAGACAGATTTACAGAGTAACAAAAAAAATTATATAGAACATAAGTGGTTTTGGGGCTTTAGTGGGTTTGTTGTTGGTGGTGTTTTTTTGTTGTTGTTGTTCTTATTTGGTTGGGGGGGTTGTTTTGCTTTGCTTTTTGCAGAAAAGGAAAATAATCAATGAAAAATTGCCATGACAATTCTGAGTGAACTCAACTAAAAATCTAGCTCTTCTTCACAGAGAGGAAAAAATACATTTTAACCTGATCCTCGTGCCCTGATTTCTGAACCGATACATTACCAAAGATTTAAAAAACAGATCAGACTTGCATCAGATTTATCACTGACGTCTCATTCTAAGGGCCAAATTTAGAACGCCTTCAAACAAAAAAATGATACAAATAACATCATTCTAACTGATTGAGATTGCATTACCCAGCAGAAATAACATGATAAAGGGAATTGCGTATGAGTAAACATTCAAAGCACCAGTATAGGAGAATATACATAATTAATAACCCTGGACAGCTGAAGATTGACTATAGTTCAGTAAATAAAAATGAAACAATCAAGTGAGAAAATGAATACTATTAAACAGTACAGCTTTAGTTTAACTCTGCAGTTTGAACTCATCTCTCAGGAGAACAGCCTTCTATCAACTGAGCGGTCTACACCAAAGATTTTTTTCTAACATTTTTAACATTTATATTTTAACATTAATATTTTAACATTATTTTACCATTAATATTTTTAACATTTTTTTCTAACAATTAGAAGCAGCATTCAGTATGTCATAGAAAAGACTGGTATGCTTCACCTGATCAGTATTCTGGTAAATAGTTGTCCTGTTGTATTAACAAACTCGGTTTGGCTTGTCATCTTAACAAAGCTATCAGCCAGTGCACTATCACATATGTCTATTGCACTCTCAGACCCAGAAATCAGAAGACTACTGTACCTTGCAGGCAAGAAGGGATTCTGGTTTAAGGGAAATACTATAAGCACATAGATACAAGTGAAATATCTGTAAGAAGTTACTTCCCCTAACAGCTAGTGGTCTGAAGTCCAAAGCTAAGCACTGCTGCAAGCCAAATGATGCAAGCCTACTCTCCCAGAATAGTGGTGAGCAAAACTTATTATTATGAAATAATAATACTGGACAGTGAGCTGCCCACTAGTTTTGGCCATGAATTAATCTATCCACAGCTATTCCTTCAGTTTATCTGACAGTTCCAACATTTGATTGAAGTGCAAAGCATACCTCCAAATAAAAAACTGATAACCTTTTTATGTTGCCTAAAAGGCAAAATGAATGAAAAAGAAATGAAAGAGTAGAAATGAATGATTAGTGTCTGGACCTCCTTCTGTACACTACACACATATATACTGTATTCTAAATTTATATGTAGTCCTGAACATCACCTGGACAGGTGAGTAAAAGTCAATACTTAGCCCACTATTTCTCAATGTGCACCAAGATAATCTAGCAAATATGTGCTAATATACAATTACTTACAGAATACAGAAAGAAATAAATGAAAAGCTCGTGCAGCCATCTACTACCCTCATAATCTTACGAATCACCTTGTAGTGTCTTATAAGGAGATTACAAGTTCTTCCATTATCCCTAAATATTTTATCTTTACATGCCTTGTTAGCAGAAAAAAAACAACTGTGTTTCAGCAATTAGTTCTGTGAATTTAATCCTTTGGCTACGGAAATACTCTCTTGAACTTCACTGTTTTTCAATAAACTGAAGTCTACAAGATAAAGACTCCACAGGTTTTTCATAACATACTGAGAAAGTAAATTCAAGCAGTTCAAATAAACTATACCTTAAGGCATACATGCATACTTGAACTGATACTCAAATTGCCATCCAGGCTAGGAAAAGGAAGGAAAAAGGTGAAAATGATGTTTTAAGCATATGTAGAGGCAGACACCTGGATTTAAACCTGCTTTCATGCTTAAAAAAAAAAAAGTAAATGACACTATATTTTTATAGTTCGTTTTGTGCAAGCATTATTACAAATGACAGTTTAAAACCACTTTATATGGGATGTAAAGCACTAGCAAAGTGTAATTCCATTACATGACATGGTAGTGAAGGCACAAAGAATCTCCAAAGCCATAACACACACCAGAAGTATTGTATGTTGCAGACTTCACACTAAACTGCAGACAAACACACAAATGTCATCCCCAAAGGAGGTCACAGAAGGACCACAGGTGCAAAGGGTACAAGTTCTAGCATAGCTTGAATTCCAAATAAACGATGACCAAAGTTGCTTGCACTAGATTCTCATTTGTTGGAAAACAAGCAGCAAAATAGAGATCACTGCATAGTTCGTCTCAAGGAAATTCTTGTGCAGTAGCTTGGTACAGTACTTTCAGAATTACCTTCCATTCTGCGCACACATGTTGGATTCTGAAAAGTTATTCTTATAAACTCTTAGAATTTCACTTCATTTCAAATTGCTCACTTCCCTCAAATGGAAAGTCATACTTACCTATATAATCAGCGTGCCTTTGACCATTTAAACTCTGGGACTCATATGCTTGGCATTAGTAAATATTATTAAAAAAAAAAAAAAAAGAAGCCAAAAATATTATGTGCAACTCCTCTTTTTTTTTGTGTATGTGTACTTACATTATCAGCCATTTTCTTGGTTAGGTTCATGAGTTAGTAGAGTTCTGCACATAAGAAAAATCTACAAGTTGTGTGTGTAAAATTAGCTAGTTTTCCAAATGATCAATTTTAAGTACTTGGAAAAAAATCAACTGTAATGCAATCGTGTATATCTTTAGACTTTGTCATTGACATGTCTTGTCTTCTCAAAATCTGCATTTTACACCCAAAAGTTTAAAAGCTGCTGGTATAAACTATGTTCTAATTTTGTCACTGTACCATGCATTCCTTATCTATCAAATTTATTTTCTATGTACTTTTCACTAAACAAATCATAGAGTAACAAACTGAATCTTATACTAGCAAGATATATAGCAATAATAAAAGTAAAGCAAGAATAATTAAGCCAGTGTCCAACCGTATTGTGGAACTATTTGATCTTGTCTGACACTGATACTTTCTGTATACACATCTCCTAACTCAGCTGAAGGCTTATTAAGAATCACTTTATGTTATACATGCTCATAGATGTGCACATTTACGCCTAAAGATATAATGGAACTTCACTGCCCTGACCACTTTTATCCACTGCCTAATAAGCACCCTTCTTGTTTTGTTTTTCAGCACCTTGTCTTGTCATGAGTTTTGTACGTTAGATTTCTTGCTTTAAAACTCAGCTATATAGCTTTACTCTCTTAAAAAAAGAAAAGAAAAAAGAAAAATTACCTTCTGAGGGGTAAAAACCCTCTGCCTGAACTTTTCAATTGTATCTTGACCTGCAGCTGCCCATGCACTGGCAAATGCTTCAGCTTTGTCTTGATCCAGGTGAATACTTTGCAGCTGTTGTTGCAGTGAAGCAGGCTTCAGATTGTGATAAACTGCCTGTTTAAAGGAAAAATAACTGCTATTGTTGAAGTACTGTTCTACAAGTTGTGCCAGCAAAATTCTACCACAGATGGCCATCACATCCACCCAAGATTTTTACTAGCAACTCTGGTGTGGGACTGCTAGCATCCTGTTCATATTAACCCTTTCACTGAGCAGACAGAGGAGTGTAACTATGCCAATTACATCTCAAAGTGCAGTATTACAAATGAGTCTTCTCAAGATAGACAAACTATGAAAAATGCATATGTAGACCAGATCTCAGTACACCCCTATATCTCTCCACTATAAATATGCCAAAGCAGCTATCACTGAAAAAAAACTTGACTTTAAAGTCAATTGTGACCAGGAAAATAGGACAGTTTTACCAAATTACACCCACATTAGCATTGATTTTAGTGATAAACATTCTCTATCATAGACTGGCCTCCACTTTAAAAACAGGACTCCACCATCTTCCCAATCTCCCCTCCTCTCCACGCCCTCCCCTCCCCCCCCCCAAAAAAAATACCACAACACATACACCAAAAAACATGCAGCAGCCTTATTTCTATGTGTCCATAGATCAAAAGACTATTAAAAAAATTATGCTTTGACAGAACAAGCAGCTATTCTAAAAAATAAAAATAATTTAAAAAAAGAGTAGCAATCAGTTGGAACATAGAAGAGTCCTCACATAACATTTATTACACCTGGGAATCTTCTTTGGACCGATCAGTAGTTTTTTTTTCTTTAAATGCAAAAAAAAGTAAGTCCTGGGACACACAACTGCTCTTTCTATCCATCTGCAATAATTATCATACTAAAGCAGTCAAATTAAATTAAGACCAGAGAATAATACAGATAAGTTCCTGCCTGGTTGAGATGAAATTTCAAAATTCCAGTCTGGATGTGACCAGTGTTTCTTTTAACTTCTCATGGATTCACTGTCTGTTTGTTCTCTTTTTAATACTGTGGAATATGTTAACTAAGATAACTCCTGTTAAATTGACACATGCAGGAAAGGATGATTCACATCTCAGAGCACACCTGATTGCCATCAGTATGAATGAATGCTCAACGCAGATTACACTCACTGTGCTTGCGTGGAATTGTTATCAACAACACTGCAGCTGTCACAACCTCTAAGATAAAGTTACCTATCTAGCGTGCCATATCTTGGCATCCCACCTGAGTGGTGAATGAGTGGCAACCCACAGCAGAAACAGAAAACCTCCTCTCTGTACAAGTCACCTAGCTGTGCGTCATGCAGTCACCTACTCATACAGACACTAGAGCTACAGCAGTTTGTCTGCTCACCTACAAATAAAAGGAAAGACTACACCTAATTACCAGTACGCCCCTCACAGCCATACAGAGGTGGTTTCCATCGCCTTTATTTACTTTATTTAGAAACTCATCCCACAGATGCTATGAGATGCAATTCAGATCAGCAAAGTGTGCAAACTAAAGCTGTAAAATCATGCCCCCAAGACATGCATAATTTACTACAGATACATGTTTTCACAAATTACTTTTTAGCTTCACGTCTATATTTTTAAATCCACAATCTGATAAGAAATACATATTTAACAATTCATAATGGTAATAATGATGTACCTGTTCCAAAATGAATGATATGGTTTCAAGAACTAGATGAAGATCCTGCTTTTCCAACGAAAAAGCTATTTGAAGTTTTTCTTCTTCCTCTTCACTGAAGCTACTTTCAGCCTGAAGCACAAAAATAGTTACTGCTGACATTATATTGGGCTGCCATAAACATATAAGAAAAAGCTTTCTCCCCATTTCTATAAACATAGTATTTGTCCTGTTTTTCTAAGTGGACAAAGCCCTTCTCCAGCAGAAAAATGCAATGTAATACAATGTTTCATCTCACTGAGTATCAGACTTAACTTACATAATATTGTGGGCTTTTATCACAATCAATTTAAAAACACCACAAGAAAATGCTTTCTACTTACACTTGAGAGCTACTAAGGAAACACATATCTTTTGACTACATCAGATTGTCTCCAATAAACGTTTACAAGTAGAAATAAGAAAAGTAAGAAGTGCACTACTCCAAAGAAAACTGAAGGCAAAGCTGTTTTGTAGTTACTTATGCAGGCTTCTTCCACTCCAGATTCTCCTTTTGAAAAATGCCTACGCTGTTATACAGAAAATGAAGCCCTAATGTAAGCTGTTTTGAAAGTCAGATTTGAGTACAATCTATAGCACACCATATTACTGAAGATTACTAAGAATGTGCTGTACTTTCAAATACAGCAGTTATGTTTATTATACGACAGTAAATTAAAGAGTAATTTAAATGCAGATATTGTCATCTTTTCAAATGTAATTACTAATAGTTGATGCTACAAACATCAAAACACCATATTTAGACCACTTAATAAGCCAAAACTGCAAAGCTCCACAAAAAAAAAGAAAAAGCAATTGAGCTGTCAGAATAAACAAAATGAGGCAATTACAGAAAAACTTCTGATTACAGAGTTTGTAGCAAGAATATCAAAATGGAAATGTTATTTGAATCATTATAAACCTCACTGCAATATCAGCAGCATACAAGCGAGTAATTTCGGTAGGAAGAAATCGAGAATTTAATCAAATAATTCAAACAGTCCTTACAGCCTCAGAGCTGTAACCTTTTGCAAGGTTCATTTTCTGTCAATGCTACTCATAACCTGCAATGAGTTAGTGTTTGTGTGTATGTAAACCAGATTGTGTTTGTTTTCCTATTTCTTTCTAAACAAAATATAAGGGAATATGCAAAGCATGACACTGGAAGATAAAAACATATGTATTTGGAAGAAATCCTCAACAAAATCAGTCTGTTTTAACATTTTGCTTGCGGTTTCCCCTGCACTATTCTGTGCCAAAATTAGATTTAAGCTCCACTTGACTTTTTCACAATGGGGTGAAACGGACTCCTGATGTTACTTCTGCCATGCCATTAAAAAAAGTAAATGAAATCAGTGAAACAAAACAAAACCTGACAGGAAAAGGTGACAAAAACGCCCGTGTAAGGTTTCTTTTAGACCTGAAGCCCCCCAGGCTCTGGCCCACGGCCACAGCAGCACGGGATGAGGGCGGGCACTTGCAGCAAGGCCCGGGGGAGCAGCCTCCCACCGGAGCGGCCCCTGCTGCGGGCACAGCCCCCGTCCCAGCCCCGGCTCCGGCATCGGGAGCCCGCCCGCCCCGACCTTCAGGTGCAGCTTCTGCAGCAGGCGGGACAGCAGCCGCGGGAAGCGGCCCGGGTCCACGGCGTTCAGCAGCGACACGGCCCGGCGGATGCTGCGGGGACGGAGAGGAGGAGGAGGAGGTGAGAGAGGGGAGGAGGTCGGGATCCCGCCCCGCTGACCCCGCTCCCGGTCCCGGTCCCACCCCGGGCAGGGCGGCCGCTACCTGTCGGTCTCCGGCACGACGGGCGCCGCCATGGCTGCCGCTGCGGCCCCGCCCCACGACGGCAGCGCGGTGGGGCCAAGCGCCGCTCGGGGCGGTGCCGTGCCGGGGCTTCGCGGGCTTCGCCGGAGGAAAATGGCTGAAGGCAGAGTGGGGGGCTAGGGGTGGGTGGTGTGAGGGTTGATAAGGCGACGGGGCACAAAGGGAGTAAATTGTGGTAGGAGGGACAAGTCTGGAAATAACGGAGGAGGTGTGAGAAATGTTTCACAGATGTGCCTGCTGGAACCCTGGCTCTGTGAAGTGAGGGGATTTTACTGATGGATCATAGAGTCGTAGGATCGAGGTTGGAAAAGACCTCCAAGATCATCTGGTCCAACCACCACGCTGCTATCAATGTCACCCACTAAACCATGTCCCTAAGCACCACATCCAACCTTGCCTTGAACACCCCCACGGATGGTGACTCCACCACCTTCCTGGGCAACCCGTCCCAGTGCCTGACTGCTCTTTCTGAGAAGAAACATCTCCTCATTTCCAACCTGAACCTTCCCTGGCACAACTTGAGGCCATTCCCTCTAGTCTTATCACTAGTTACCTGTGAGAAGAGGCTGACCCTCAGCTCCCCACACTTTCAGGTAGCTGTAGAGAGCAATAAGGACTCCCCTGAGCCTCCCCTTCTCCAGACTAAACAACCCCAGTTCCCTCAGCCTGGGCACACTCCAGGGCCTCCATGTCCTTCTTGTAGTGAGGGGCCCAAAGCTGAACACAGCACTCAAGGTGTGGCCTCACCAGAGCAGAGTACAGGGGGACGATCACCTCCCTGGTGCTGCTGGCTGCACTATTCCTGACACAAGCCAGGATGCCTTTGGGCTTCTTGGCCACCTGGGCACACTGCTGGCTCATGTTCAGGTGAGCATCGACCAACACCCCAGATCCGTTTCCTCTGCACAGTTTTCTAGCCACTCCACACAAGCCTGTAGCATTGCATGGGGTTGTTGTGCCCCAAGTGCAGGACCTGGCACTTAGCCATGTTGAACCTCATCCCTCTGGCCTCTGCCCATCAACCCACCCTGTCCAGGTCCCTCTGTAGGGCCTTCCTACCCTCCGGCAGAAGGTCAGCCAACATGTCAGCCAGGGCCTGTGCAGACAGAGGCCTCCTTGAACCATCATCAGGACGAGAGGAGCGGCAGCTCTGGCTGTATGCAGCTGGAGCTTTGGAGAGAGAGCTCCTGGCTGAGGCCTTGTGTCCTAACTCTTACCAGAAGGTGGATCCACAGTCTCTTACTAAAGGCAGCAAAATTTGTCATGCTATTGTTCTGGGTGAAATATAATTACAGTAAACTATTTCATCTGTTTTTCTTTATAGAGCACTGAAAAGGCACTATTCTTGCGATAAATTTGTTTGGCTGGAAAATAAAAATGAGTATTTCATTCCATGCTGAAATAACATAAGTTTGTGTTCTAGAAAGTCTCCCCAGAGAGCAGAATTTTATGAACATTGTTCAGTCAAAATGAGCAAGGGCGACTGCAAGTCTAGACAATTGCTTACTTACTTAAAAAAGTTCTAGCTGATGCAGGTATGTGCTACTCAGGTTTGCTGCCAGTTTTTTGCTTTTATAAATGTATATATAAGTTGAAATATTTTAAAGTGCTTTCTTTCACGCTTGGCCGCATCAAATGAATGTTCAAAATGAGTAGCCAAAACAATAAGCATTAAAAAGTTATCTGGACAGGATCCTGAGCAACCTGTGCGACCTGGACCTGCTTCACACAGGAGGTTTGACTAGAGACCTCTGGAGGCTAATGCGATTCTGTGATCACATCCTCACTGACGGGAATAAGATGAATTGATTGGAAATAATAAATAATGAAGTGAACCTGATGTGGTACTCCAAAGTGCACAATTAAATGTTTTTTTCATCATGCCTTTTTTTTCTGATAGAGTAGATGGGTAGTAAATGTGTAGAAAGTAAGTAACACACAGCAGTGAATACTACAGTCTACTACCTTCCTGCCAGTAAGGCATTATTTATTCATAAAAATAAATTATAAAAAGTTATGATGACATGTACATCCGTTCATTTCTTGTTGCTTTGCACACATCTGTGATACATTTTTCAATGTGAATAACAGATTTTTTTTCACTGAGCTAGTGAAATTGCCCGATTTAACATATTTTATGAGTTTCCTTAACTATCCATACAGTTAAGACAAATTTTGACCCCAAATGCTCCATTTAGACATGCAACTGAATGTTGTATTTACTATTACATTTATCTGCTCAGATCCTGTGACAAAATCTTAGGCACAGTGACTGAGATTTCAGAGCATTTAGCTGCCATTGAAAGTTATGAAGCTTACTGTAATAAAACTGTCTTGAAAAGCTCAGACTCACCTGCTTTGCATTTCCAGAAATTGAGCTGTATTTTTTTTATTATTTTTTTTTTCACAAATATTGAACAAACCTTTGTGTTACTTTCCTATGGTTTATTTTACATACTTTTCTCATCACCTAACTGTTAAGCTAGAATTCATTTAGGTATCTCTTTCTGACATGATCTCTTTTTAAAATACTTTTATGACTATCAGAGATAACAGACTATATAGACCATGAAAATGATGTAAAGTTAGGAATTACAGAATACTTTCTGCACTAGGTTATTTAAGCATTGTAATGTATTGCATAAGATAGTTTAAAAAGTGCTTTCATTAGAGGTTTTAAAGCATAGAAAGACAAATAACCTGTCAAGAAAGATGGGCAGTGAATATCTAGAAAGTGAGTAAAGGTTATCCAGTACTGAGGATAACAGGCTCTTGAGAGCCTATCAGTACCTCTTTTCTTTGAGTATATAATTTTATCTGTTTTCTTGTGTCCTTTTGGTCCACTTTTAGTTCCACAGCCTGTTATTTGCAGTGTCATTCTGTTCATTTTCAGTTACCTCCATTATTTTTCCTTATTTCCACAATTCTAAAGATTCTTTACAAAAGAGTGTTTGGAACTCCTTCAGGATATGATTTGTACAATGTCCCTGACGCTTACTGACTAAATAATTGTCCTACAACTCAGTGAAAATAAAATAGTAATGTTTCACATCAATTTTCATTTGCTACTGATTATCTCACAGGTGGCTTAAGCAATTTCAGTTTGCAACCTATAAAATTCTGTGGCAGGAATTGAATTTGGACTTTTACCTAATATTAAATAGTACGATTCTAGAAATCTTATTGGAGAAAAAAAAAAATAAAATGTATTTTAAGTGTTTCAGTTAGATCATGTCTGTCAGAAATAAATACTTTACTGTTGCTGGCTATGACTGTTACCATTAAGAAACAATGTGCCATTCTTTCTATGCCATTATTTGAGTTCCACGGAGTGAGTAATCTCATTAAAATCAACAGGGTTCTGCTCAAACTGAGTAAGGGTGAAATATCTCACTTTATCAGTCCTATGTGTCGGTTTTTTATATGCTATTTTTATGCTTATATGTGAACACTCACATCTAGTCATGTGAAGGGAGTAAAATTATTTGGATCATGTCGTCATTCACAACAAAAATCAGAGACGCACAGCCTACTCCTTTAATGAAATGCAACTGTGAGCACACAGGAGATTTGGTCATGGACAATGGGCTTTAATTTATTCCATTATAACATGAACAGACATGATCCTGTAAGGGAACAGCATTCATACATTTGCACCTGAGTGGAGGTGAAAGCAGGTCAGTACTTGGCATGGTCAGGCTAGTGTGTAAAAAATATATTGCCCTCTACAAATAATAGGATGGAAAATCCTGCCATGGTTCATGCCAAGATTATAAATTAGAGTTAATGAAATGTAGCTATGGCCTTCTAGCATATTTAAAATTGTTAGCTCAGACATGATATATCCATTTCTCTAACAGAATGGAATCAAACAAAATCATCTACTGAAACATGTATAATTTATTTTAAAATGTTATAAGATTATGAAAAACATGTTAAAGGAGAAGCTATAATCAGTATTGTTATTACTAGCTAAGAAATTCAGCAGAGCTGCATCAACTGTAATCAATTTGGTGCAAATATTTATTTAAGACATATTTAAATATCTAGAAAGTATCAATCTATATTTCTTCAGTCAAGTTCTTCTGTTTTTCCCACTGAAGTCAATCAACTCTGTATTCTACTTTCATTTGGATGTTTATAAATTTTGGTTGTGCTCTTTGGTATTAAAAAGATCGTGGAAACTATCTGGAAAAGATTTTGAAGTACTTTTTAAAAAATTTTATGGGTTTCTGTGCTTGCATGAATCAGAGGCTGGCAAATTATAGAGTTACTTCAACAAATGCTGGCACATACTAATGTAAGTTCAGTAATGGCATGGACCCATTTTTCTCTAAATAATGCAACAGAATTGAATGGCACTGTGCCAATATGCAGAAGTTCATTTGAAGGCAGGAGGAATAGTTTAGTGGTCTGAGGTTGTGAGTGAAGTATCTAGAATTTCTGCAGCCACAGATCTGACATCTCCTAGGATTAACAGTCCCCCATTTTAAAGCACTAAAGGTAATCCGAGTACCATTCACCTTACTGCAGTTACCTAGTGTCAGGTCTCAATGCAGACAGGAATCCTGTAGCATTGATACAATGAAGATACAAGATTTGGGAGCTTGCTTTGGGGAAAGAAAAATAATCTCAATTTTCTGCCTGTTCTTTTAAAGTGGTAAAATCTGTTCCATTCCTAGTGTTCATTTCATTTCACGCCAGTATACATATATAACTGTAGATGAATACTCATGGAGTCTTTAAATCAGAAGAGTTATATATAAATAAAAAATAAAAGTTGGTTTTGAGTGTGTAACTCTGCATGAAGGATTTGCAAGCATTGTACAAGGAAAAGTCAGCATTATTTTACCATGTATCTGTATGGAAACAGATGAACACACAGCAGTAATGGCCTTCCTAAAGCTGTCTAGCTGTAAAGCCTTGTGTCCTGTACTTAGGGTGACTTTGTCCTTTGATTTGAGAGACAGTTTTAGTCTGCCTTCTTATCACAGAATCATAGAATATCCTGAATTGGAAGGGACCCACAAGGATCTTGGAAGTCCAACTCCTGTCTCTGCACAGGACCACCCAGAAATCAGACTGTATGTCTGAGAGCATTGTCCAAATGTTCCTTGAACTCTGACAGACTTGGTGCCTTGACCACTGCCTTGGGGAGCCTGTCCCAGTGCCCCACCACCCTCTGGGTGCAGAACCTTTCCCTCACACCCAGCCTGACCCTCCCCTGTCCCAGCTCCATGCCATTCCCTCGGGTCCTGTCCCCAGAGAGCAGAGCTCAGCGCCTGCCCCTCCGCTCCCCTCGTGAGGGAGCTGCAGGCCGCCATGAGGCCTCCCCTCAGCCTGCTCTGCTCTGGGCTGAACAAACCAAGGGACCTCAGCTGTTCCTCATATGTCTTCCCCTCCAGACCCTTCACTGTCTTTGTAGCCCTTCTTTGGTCACTCCCTAACAGTTTTATGTCCTTTTTATACCGTGGTGCGCAAAAATGCACATAGTACTTCAGGTGAGGCTGCACCACCACAGAGCAGAACAGGACAATCCCTTCCCTTGACTGGCTAGCAATGTCATGCTTGTTGCACCCCAGGGTATGGTTATCTGAAGCCAGTTTTGGTTCCCAGGGCACACTGCTGACTCATATTCAACTTGCTTTTGACCAAAACACCCAGATCCTTCTCCAGTCTCTCATCCCCCAGTCTGTATTTACAGACAGGTTTGTGCTGTCCCAGGTGCATCATCTGGCACTTGCTCTTGTTACACTTGGTATTGTTGGTGATTGCCCAGCTCTCGGATTTGTCAAGATACTTCTACAAGGCCTTTCTATCCTTGATGGAGTCAACAGTTCCTTCCAGTTTAGTGACACCTTCAAACTTCACTCAGTATACTTTCAAGTCCTACATCCAAATAATTTATGAAAACATTAAGGAGAACTGGCCCTGGAATGGAGCCCTGGGGCCACATGGGCTGGCCGTTAGCCTGATGTGACCCCATTTACTATAACCCTTCAAGCCTGACCCATCAGCCAATTGTTTACCCATCATATTATGTATTTGTATAGTTGTATGCAAGGCATCTTGTCCAGAAGGATACTGTGAGAAACAGTACTGAAAGCTTTGCTGAAATCCAAAAGGGTGACATTACCTAGCTCCCTTGGTCAACTAGATGGGTGACCTTATCATAAAAGGAAAATAGGATTGTTAAACATGTGAGAAACAAAGTTGTGTTTTTTCACAGAAGATCCTGTCTGAAGAAAATTATTTGAGATTTTTCTCACAAATAGGACCTTTCCTTCATGAACCTGCGTTGGCTATGACCAATGACCACATTGTGCTTCAGGTGTTTTTCAGTAAGTCCCAAAATAATTTTCCCCATAATTTTACGAAATTGAAGTGAGGCTTACAGGCCTGTAATTACCAGGATCTTTTTTGCCTTTCTCAAAAATAGGAACAATATCTGCCAGGCTCCAGACAACCAGGACCTCTCCAGATTCCCAAGACCATTAAAAAATAGCGGAGAGAGGTGTTGCAATATCATCAGCCAGCTCTCTGAGTACTGTGGGACAAATCCCTTCAGTCCTCATAGACTTTCATGCATCCAGCAGGAGCAGCAATTCCCGCACAAGTTTGGGCTTGGCTGGGAGTTTACTGTAGTTATGATCCCCTAGCTCAGGGCACTTGGAATCCCAGAGCACAAAATTGGTGTTGAAGACAGAGGTGAAGAAGGCAGAGAAGGTGAAGAAGGCAAAGAAGGTGAAGAAGGCAAAGGTCTCTGCTTTGTCTATATCTCTTTTTGTGAGGTGACAGTCCTCATCAAGTAAAGAGCAATGTTTTCTCTAGTCCTCCTTTTGCTGGTAACATATATATATATATATATATATAGAATATATATATATATATATAAACTTTTTATTGTTCCCCACAGTACTGCCCAGTTTCAACTCTAATTGAGCCTTGGCCGTATAAATTTTCTCACCCTTATCTGTCACCTACAGAGGCAAACAGCATCTTCCTAGTCCTCCCATGTTGCCTGACCTCACTTCCAGGGGCTGTACACATTCTTTTTCTACCTTAGCTCTAGAAGATCTAAGCTGTTTTTTTTTTTTGTTTGTTTTGTTTTGTTTTTGTTGTTAGTTTTGTTTTGTTTTGGTTGATTGGTTGGTTTTGTTTTTTCCTCAAAGCTGTGACACCTTATATTTAAAAGTATAGACAAATTGTTGAATGGTGCGTGTCTTCAGTGTCTGTCTAGCTTAAAGTCTGACAGGAAAATGAGGCAAAACAGCAAGGTTATGTTCATATCTCTATAGCTCTGTCTTTTTATCTGACTTTTCAAGTTTATAAATGGCAGAGGATGTGCAGTGGAGTCTTTGGAATCAAAAGGATCTCAATAACACAATGCTCGAGCATGTGGGAAGTTAGTGAAGAAAGAACATCTCTGCCTTCACAAAAATTGTACAGGAGCACATTATTCATTTAAATGACATATACTTCCTTGTCATGATAACAACTAAGAAAGCAGAAGGTGAATATCTACTTCCAGATGCACACTGACTGTCAGTCAAGAGAAATAAACTGGAGGCTAGCTACAATTAATTCAAATTAAATTGAATAAATTTTTAGGCAAGGGACAAACAGATGATATCTTAGCTAGGCTACACTTTAATATGTACCTGTGCTTTCATCTTTCCTTAAGCCACTGTGGGATCACTGGTGGGCAAAAGCAGCCACATGGACAAGGAGCAGATGCGCTAAGTAAACTGACAGTGTCACAAACTGTTTAACCTGCATAATCTAGAGAGAGAAGGAATGACAGACCTTATGGAATTGTTCATTGATCTGCCTCCCCTTACCATGTTAAACACTATCTTTCTAAAACAAACCTATTCCTTAAGGAATAACATGCTATTTAGACTGACATCTTACAAGGTAAAAGGATGATCTAGTGTCATCTGGAGAGCAGAATCATGAGAGGCTAAGAAATGTTTTCTGTCTTTTCTGCTAGTGGATTTTATTTGTAACCACAGTGTCTTCCTGTGTGGCATTAGGTAATTGCCTAATGAAACCTGTCAGGCATGGGAACTCTGTTATTTTTATATACATGCATCTACCGTGTATTTCACAACCAGTATAAGCATATGTTTGACTGTCCCAGTGTTGACTGGGATAGAGTTAATTTTCTTCATAAAGGCTCATGTGGTGCTGTGCTTTTCATTTGTGGTGAAAATACGGTTGATAACACACCAATGCTTCAGTTGTTGCAGAACAGCAGTTACACAGGGCAATGACCTTTCAGCTTCTGGTGCTGCCCCACCAGCGAGGGAGGACACTGTGGGTGCACCAGGAGCTGGGAGGGGACACAGTCAGCACAGCTGGCCCAAATGGATCACAGGGATGTCCCATGCCACGTGGTGTCATGGTAAGCAATAAAACTGGGGTAAAGGAGGAGGAAAGGGGACATGTGGAGTGATAGTGTTTTTCTACCCAAGGAACTGCTATGTGTGATGGGCCCTGCTCTCTAGCAGTGGCTGACACCTGCCTGCTGATGGGAAGCAGTGATTGGATTCCTTGGTTTGCTTCATCTCTGTGCACAGCTTCTGCTTTACCTGTTGAACTGGCTTTGTCTCAACCCGTGATTTTTTTCACATTTACCTTTCTAGTTGTTGTCCTCCATGCCATTGGGTGGGAGAGAGCAAGTGGCTGCGTGGAGCTCAGCTCCATGCCAGGGCTAAACGACAGCAGTGACACTGGTCTTTCTCTCCTCCTTCCTTCCTCCCTTCCTCCTGCCCTCCCTTCGTTCCTTCCTTATCCTCCCTGTGTCCGAATGTCCTAATAGTGGTTACATTTGTTCACAATCAGCTGCCCACTTGAAAATAGGGGAAAAGTTGGTAGGGCCATTCCTTGCAACAATATGAAGTCACTCCCAAACCTCAGCAGAGATGCCTCTGCAAATTTCTCTTATTTTCATTGTCCTTGTCCTGGCTCTCACCTCTGTTTTTTGCAGGGTTTTGTTCTTGTTTTTGTGTTTGTTTGTTTGTTTGTTTGTTTTTCAATATTTTCAGGGTTGCATTGAATATGTTAGTGACAGAGTTCTCACCCTTTGCATTTGGCCATGATTCTGATGGAGTGTGAAAAACATAAAGCAACACCACTTAATTTAATAATTGGATTCTGAATACTTACATGTGGGGTTTAATCACATTACACATATAATTTAAAATGTAACTTTACCACAGGAATTTGCTTGAGAAACGTTTTGTTTTGTTTTGTTTTGCCTCTAACTGGAAAGAAAGAAAAGCTCATTCAATTTTGTCCACATTATTCTAAAGAAAGTCTGACATCTTCCTGTCATCTTTATGTTCTTTAGCTGTGTCTTCTGTCAAGTTCAGAAGGACTTCGTGGCACACCTGTAACAAGAAACCATTGACGTACCTGAATATATTGGCAAGATTTCCACTTACCATAAAGGTATATAGTTCAGAGGTAGTCTTCTTGGACTTCTTCGTGGACTTCTTGGACTCCTAGTACGGCTCAAAGGATACTTTGGGACCAGGGAGGTGTCTGAGGTAACAGGATCAGATTTGAGTGCCAAATATAGACTGTTTTAACCACCATAGCAGATATAACTATTAAGTTTCTTGGTACTGTGTCTTTTCATGCTACAAGCTTAAGTATCACAGTGTCATTATCTGCAAGGGACAAAAAATATTTCTGAGGTATCAGCTCAGAAGTAGGCTCTGATGTTAAGGTTTTTGGGGTCTGATCCAGGAATTTTCTCCTACAGGGAGATACCTGTACCTTGAAGCGGGAGGCCTCTGTCCACAGACAACAGCCTCTTGTAGGGAAGCAAGATGTTACCAAATCCAAAATGTAGAGAGCATCTTCAGGAAAAACAAGCAGTGGGCCCAGAGAATGATTCCCCCACCTAGCAGTATGCAATTTGGTGGCCTGGGGTAACCTGCATCATTCAAGATCTTCACTCCTTAAGTGAGGGATCCTCAATGCTTAAAAATGGTGTAAGAGACCCTGAGTACACACTATGAATGAAAATAGCTACCTCCTAAGAAGACAGGGTGTCTGTTGTGATATTTGAAATCTGTAATGTTCTAGCAAGGAGAAGACTCCTGGAACTGAAGAGATGTTTTCTGCCCAGAGGCAAAAATACCTAATCCATTTATTTCCAGTGTGAGCTATAATTAATGACTGATCAAGGAGAGTGCACCATATGCTGGTGAGGGGGAAAAAAATGCTGACCAAACATGTTGATTTCAGTCTTGTAGCCTGGTCACAGCAAGGAACAGCTGCAAAGTAGTTTCCACTCTCCTCCTCTTTATATACTGGGTGACACAGAAGGTGATTACCTAGTTTTAGAAGACAGTGTTAGCTCAAATAACTCCCACTTCACCTATACAAGACATGAATGCATCAGAAGGGCAAGGCACCTAGATAAGTGTACACAAAAGAATGTGTCACATGTCTGAATAAATGCACAAGCAGAGAGATGGGCAAAAAAAAATTGGTTACAAGAAATGTGGTTCTGCTACCCAGGGTAAGAAAATGGTCTGCCACAGCAGTCCCCACACCTTCATTTTAAGAAAGTCAGGATTCAGAAAGAACTCACTAGGTGCCTCAGTAAAACTCACATGGCTATGGAAGAATGAAATGCAAATTTTTATTTAATGCAAAAGGTTAAAGTATGCTAGGTAGGCAGCAATAAAGAAGCACAAGTACCACTGCCAGATATTTCACTAGAGACAATTCACAAAGTCAAGATATACTTTAATAAAACGTGAAGAAATGAGAACTTTGCTCAGGCACAAAAGCTATCAGAACAAAATCAGTCAATGATAGAAAATGGGAAAGCACTGATCACATTCCCAGCTTCAGTCTCAATTGTATCATAAACCCATTTCCTATTGCAGCGACATATAGGTCCACATTTATTTGAATTGCATTTGGGGCAAGGATAGAAGCAACCCAGGCAGTTCTTCTCCAGGCAGTCACACAAATCGATGTTATTACAAAGCAGCCGGCCATGTTTGTCATACTTCTTCATAATTCTGCAACAGCAAAGAAAAAGTGATTATTAGAGACTGTTTGTTTTCCCAGAACTGCTTTCATGTGTAATAAATCTCTCTGAAAAATATTAGTGCGTTTGTTCATTCCATTTATATTCAGTAAGCAGCATGCTAGCCATTTTAAAAAGTAAAATATATAATAAATTATATCTTACTTGGGCTTATAAAAAAAATCTTGGTTCATCTGTGACATACGTGCTTTTTTTTTCTGCTCTCTAGTTTCAGGATTGAAGTCAGCTACCTGAGGTCCTGGATTTTGAAAAGCTAAGCATTTTAATTGTCTCTCGATTTGTTGCTAAGAAAAACAAACAAGAGCAAAGTTACAAAAATTTTTGTTGGTAGAACAAATATTTACTAACTACCAAATGTCCTCGCTGTCTTCCAAATGACTGTAAAATTATTCTTGATAAAACTCAAAACAATACAGGTAGGAAGGTGAGACAAAACTCAACATAAATTAAGATAACATTGTTTTAAATATTTCCTTGTCTAGCTGATAATTGATTATTCCATTGACTGAATGTGAAACCTAACAGGAGAGGGAACAGTCAGGACTCTGAACAGAGATTCTTACTCTGGTACAGTGGCATAGTGTAAAAGTTGTCTTGTGAGAGGCAGAAATCACATATTTGGAATATTTCTGGAGGTTAAAATTTCAGCTCTGTTTCCTGTGATTCCACATAGCCCACATATGTTGACAGTCATTTTTAAATATGTTGACAGTCATTTCTAAAGTCGTTGCAGACATGGGCTTTGTGTCAGTTTCTCTTTAGACAATGACTGTGGACATCATATATTCAGTTATAATTCATTATGCACACACATAAATGTACATATAAACTGATATTCCATCTTAAAAATGGAGGTGAGTTGCCACCCCTCAGCTTTTGTGGAGGGTGTTGTTTCTTTCAGAGTCCACAGTGATTTTCACAATCAGCTGAGTTCCTTTATTGTTTCTCATGGAGAAAGCAGTGGCAGTTCAGTCTAATCTACTGATTTAGAAATATACATAAGTGCACTTGAATGCACTTATTTACTACAGGTCATCGGTGCTGTGCATCTTCAGTTGAATTCTCATGAAAACCAATCTCATGCACCTATATTATGCAGACATTTCTGCTTTGGAGTGTGGGGTAGATTTTTGGTGCAGAAGATATATTCCAGCATCATCATGGCCTGTAATCATAATGAATGTGATTTCAAGTTGGAAACAAATCATAAGCTATCCCTCTAAGAATAGTTTTTTTTTTCTTCTTCTTCTTCTTCCACATTTACTTAGAGCCCTGAAGTACTCCTAGCCCTCTACCTTACTGCCCTGCAAACTTGACTATTTTACTGTTGATGTTATTTTCCTATTGAGTTCAGCCTTTTATTTTTATAATTTTTATAATCATGGATGAAATTGAAGGCAAATGGCAAGGATCTTGACAAAAAAATGGGACTAGAGAAGTCATACCAATTGTTTTGGGGTTATTGAGGAGTCCTTAGCAGGAGAGACATTTCCTTCTGCAGATGTTTCCTTGCCAGAGATGCTTTTCTTGCCATTTGCTTCCATGTGATCGCTCATTTGATTACTCTTATGAAATACATACATACATGTTAGACATATACAGAAGTGTCAGAATCTCAGAATTTTAAGTGAACATTTTAAGGTTAGTAGGTGATATCCATGTTAGACTTTTATGTGTTATTAACCAACACAAAAGGCATAACAAATTGCGGCTCAGTATCAACCTCAATTTTAAAACTGCATTAAAATAATATAATACAGAGCTGTATCACCAAAGCCATTCTATTATTCGTCATTAAGCAAAACTCAAAGAAATTCTGTCATCTCTGAATCTACTACTAACTCCACATCACTGCACTGTCACCTTTAATGTAAAAGTGAGGAGACATATTCTCACTGAAAGCACAGAAGCAATCAGCGGTGTCCAGTGGAGCTGGTCAACAGAAGGTATCAGCAGTAGTTTCGCTTACCAGAAGGTGACACTGTTGTTCTAGCTGCAGTTCTTTTTGTAATGCTCCAAAAATGAGCAGGCGGGCTGACTGGACTGGGATGGGTGTTTCTGAAGGCTTTCAGCCGATATACTAGAAGAAAACTTCTTGACAATTATATCTCAGCCATTAGATTTGCAAGAGATTTTGCTTATAAATAGAGCCTAATAATAATAATAATAATAATACCTAACTGTTTAGGTTTAATGGGAAAAAGTGCATCACTCTGTCTGCTAACAAAGCACCCCTGAGGACTATGGGTTCTGTGAGTTTGCCTTACAAATGCCATCCGTCTCCTCTCCCTATCACACAGAAACAGTGGTTAAAACTGTTCGGGATGGATGTTAACTACTTCTTTTTACTCAGCTTGTGAAGCCACTTTCTTACAACTTAGTACAATGCATGTAAGTCCAGTGCCTCTGCATTAACCACAGGCAGCACCAGGAGTATTTAATGACCTTTTTGGAGTTCCTCTAATCTTTCCCCAGTCACTCCCATTGCCTCTGCCAATTAGCACAGGGGTCTTTGCCAGATTACCCTGTGCATTAGGATTGTTGCCCAAGCCCTGCTGCAGAGATCTTTGCTTAACCATTACCAAAGGGCCAGCATTTCTCTGTAGGAAGCAGGAGAGGAGTCCTGGCCTTTAGTACCTCTCCGCAAAGTAGGATTAGCAATGCGAAAGAAGTGAGCTTGTAGGAGGTGACGCTTTCTTTGAGAGGCTAAAGAACAGCCTTCAAAGGGTTTCAGAGAGGGTTTCCCTTAATCTTATTCAGTGACACTCTTCACAACAGGTTGCTCTGGAGCAAGTTTCGGTCCTGGTACTCGGGTATCTTTATAGGCTTAGAAAATAAAAGCTATTAACAGGCAATTAACATTTGCTATATGGAGGAGCCTGCTTGCCTGGAAATTTGCTAGGGATCCACAAATAAAACAAGAAGAAAGGCCACCACTCTACAGAAGGTGAACACTGCTCTTCATTTGCACTCAGCCTGGAGTCCTGATAAGGATTTTCTTCCTACATCTACTCTTATGTCCAACCATGCACGCAACATTGTCAAAGCACTTTATCAGTATGCATGAGCATCATCCTTGCTTGCTTGTCCTGCAGGAGCAGGACAGCCATCAGCACCTACTACTGTAAGTGTGCAGAATTCCCCGGTGTCTTCCGGTGTTGTAAATATCTGACCCCTTCAGAAAATAGGTCCTAGCAGTTATCTGGAGCCAAATATCCCAAATCAGAAGCCACTTCTAAAATCTTGGCAGAAAAGGAACAAGACCATGTCTTTTTCCAGATGACATACTTAAAATACCCTCACAGCTGCTCAGTGAATATATTCTGCAGAGAAAATGTAGCACATTTCTGTCTTCACATAATTGTAAATATAAAGTGTTCAATTTTAATATCCAGGAAAGACACTAAGGGACTAGGAAACTGTGCAAGATTTAGAAACTGGTGAGGCCCACGGGACTCATTTTCCTCCAGATCATGTCCTGATGGGGAAAAGAGGGAGACTATGAAACTCAGACATCCATCCACTCTCAAGTCTGCAAAACCTTATTATCCAGAGGAAATGATTATTTTTTTTTTTTCCTGAAATACTGATTATCCATCTAATGTGAGTAAGCTTTGGGTCTACTGTGTCTGGCTGTAGTGATAATCCAGGGACAATGCATTCAACTCCAGTCATTTTCATTCAGATTTCAACTCTGATGTCTTTAGAGGAAAGCCACTAGTTGCACTGTTCCTCCCCCAAAAACTCTGCTCTCCAAAACTTCTTGAAGAGAGCAGTATTTTCCTGGGGGTGATCATCCACATCTCAAAATACCGCTGTGACTGCAGCATATGGCTGAGAAATGGCAATTTCAACACAGATCCTTGGCACAGCTAAAAGCAAAGCTAAAAGCAGATTAGAGGAGGAAGAAAATCAGAGGCTGTGTTATATTAAAAGAGACTTGGTCTTATCCAAGTGACAGATGTTTCTGTTCAGAGAAGTTTCAGAAGATGTTGGGATTTGGAAGGAACTGCATTTGTTTATGATTTTCATAAGAGAAATATTTTCCTGTATTGCTCTTTCAAGAATTTAATATTCCTATTTATGATCCTTGCAGATTGCACTGTCTAAATATTTCAGCTTGTGAAATGTGATGACCACCATTCCAGATACTTCAGCAGCCTACTGCTGGTATCTCTGCAGGGCTTGCCAGAGTGAATGCACATTGTTTTCAAGCTGCATTTGTTCACACCAGGGAGCCTGTGGCTTGGATCTGTAATCACGTTCCTCACCTTAACCAGGGCACAACAAGGTGCTGTCCCCATGGCCCACCCTGTGCCCACATGGACAAGACTGAGACATTTCAATGGTCACATCTTCCTCGTAACATAGTTCTGCAGAGATGTCTGTAGGCTGAGACCAGCAGTCAGGTTTGTGGTACATTCTCATATACATCTTGAAACCTCTATAGGAAATCTGGTGACAGCCTAATTAAGGATGAGAATAAATTCATCTTCCTCAGAATCAATTGTGGGCTGAGCTGCCATGATGTGGAAAGGCCACTTACCAACTAGCGTACACCTTCTCTCATACCCCCAAATGTGCATCTGTGTTCAGAAGATGGCCTTTAAGGCAGCAAGGAAACGTAGACCAGATGAAGAAATAGGTCTCATCTCTTGCAGCTCAGCAAGAGACTGCTCTGGCGGTGACAGAGATTGCTCTGTGGTGACAGAGTGGCCCATTCTGTGACAAGAGTCTGGCAGAGAAAATCCCACCCTCTCCCAGTAAAATAAAACTAATCATCATGAGTTTTCCCTTCTGGTCCAAGAGCCTTTCTGCCATACCTGGAAGTGGTGGATCCCTTAGAAGAACCCTAAGAGAGAATTTAAAAATCATGTGCACCCGCAGGTGGTCATGCAATAGGCAGAAGAGGTCTGCCAGACTCACCTTCTGAAAAACTGCAGTTCTGAAGGGGATATGCTCAGTTCAGAATAGACCACAAGAGAGAAAGGAGCTTCTCCAGAATTTTATGTTGTACTTACCAGAGAAGGAGGCTGTCACAGCACAGGTTTCCTGCTGCACAATTCCTCTGACAGTGAGAGTATGATGTCAGCCCCACAGTGACTGAAACAGAAGACAAATAATCAAAATAACGTTCCCCAGAGAAGCAGACTGAAGGCAGTGCCAGGTAACTATCTTAAAGAACCTCACAGTTCCTGTCTCATTAATT
The DNA here is from genome assembly GCF_011077185.1 of Oxyura jamaicensis. Classification (NCBI taxonomy): domain Eukaryota; kingdom Metazoa; phylum Chordata; class Aves; order Anseriformes; family Anatidae; genus Oxyura; species Oxyura jamaicensis. The sequence continues at coordinate 67,072,612 of NC_048926.1, forward strand.
ATGGCTTTTAAGTAGTACTTATCACAAAGAGTGGAAATAGAGAAACAATAAAAGTTGGAATGAGAGTCCTCATGTGTTACTTCCATCTGTTGTATCTTTACAGAGCAAATGTATAAGCTTTTTATCTTAAAGAATAACTAAATGACAAAACTGTAATAACTACTGCATTTTACAAAAATTAAGTTTTTTTTTTTTTTTTTTTTTTTTTTTTTCAGGACAAGGATGCAGCAAAGCAATATTGTACCACATACATTTTAGACAAAATGTTTGGATTCTGTTTCCATCCCCAGTAGTCAAAAGTCACCAAATAATTACGCTCCCTAATAGCTACACTGACATCACAACCTCACGGTTCAGCTTTCTGCCTTTCATGATTGTTTATTTTCCCAGTGGAGACAATTCAGGCTCTTCCTGTTACCTCCAGATGCCAATTGCCAGCGTGCCACAATCATTGATGGCTTTCACTGCTTTTCCCTAGAACACTACTAAAACCTAAAGAACATCCAAAGCTGTCAAGTCTTATAAATTCTCCTGTTGTGCTTAGACAAATAGTCCAGAACATCCTTTTAACTTCATGAGCTGCATCCATCCATTTTCTGAGGCATTTCACAACCCAGTCTGAGGGCAAGTAAATTTATTATTTACTATTTTCTTTTCTTTCCCTCCAAACACTTTTAAAACAAACAAACAAACAAACAAACAAAAAACCATTCTAGCAGCAGACCTTAGCTAGGTGACTTAAATGATACTACACATGCACTTGTTTTGTTTCACAGACTGTCTTCCTTGTCCTGAAAAATAAAACAAGAAATCCCTCAAGGGAAAAGAAAAACCCAAACCTCCAAGGTACTCCTGCAACAATAAGAAACAAACAAACAAAAAACCTACCACCTGTTTTATTTTCCTACATATTTTTCAGTATTCTACTGATTTCTCCATATAATGCAGAAAAGAGGAATTAATATCTCTACAAACACAAAATGTATTATTAAACCATATATTATGTGGTATTATTAAACCACCATATTAAGTTTAATATCTCATTTTCTTCAGTTTGGTGTCCTCCTAATAGTTATATATGAAATTCTGAACTTTCTGTTCATGAATTATCAAGGGTGGGTTTTTTTTATTTTGTTTGTTTGTTTGTTTTTATCATTGCTGACAATAACTAGCAGCCTGAAATCTACTCAGAATAGTTTGGTACTGAGTGTGTTACGCTATGAGTGAGGGTATACTCATACATTAAAGCTTTAAGTGACATTTAGAGGAATTGATACTGGTTGCAAAACTCGCAGTGGTTCCTACAGAGCCAAATCTTCCCCTCTATGAGCATGTGACTGTAAATTTGCACTGGGAGATGTGATGCAAATGTCCCTGTTAGTTGAAGGAGAGGCAAGGCGAGCAGAGGGGAGGGGAGGGGAACCAACTCCCCCAGCAGTGGTATGGGGGGGAGGGAGGGGGGAGAGAATGAAAAGGTAGAAGTGAGAATAATCATAGGCTGACATAAAGACAGCTGAATAGGTAAATCAGAAGTGACATATGCAAGCAAGTCAAAGCAAGGAAATCATTCTGTGTTCAGCCACTTCCAAGAAAGCTGGGATTATCGTGCCTAACAGTTTCTTGGGAAGACAAATACCATCACTCTAAACATCCCCCCCTTTCCTCCTTCTTTACCCCCAGTTTTATTGCTGACCATGATGCGCATACTATGGGGCATCCCTTTGGTCAGCTGGGGTCAGCCCTGTTCCATCCCAGCTCCTTGTGCACCCCCAGCCTCCTCACTGGCAGGGCAGCATAAGAAGCTGAAAAGACTTTGGCTCTGTGCAAGCACTGCTCAGCAAGAGCTGAAACATCAGTATGTTATCAGCAGTATTTTGGTTCCAAATCTAAAACGCAGCACCATACAAGCTGCTATGGAGAAAAGTAACTATCCCAGCCAAAACCAGTGCACCTTCCTTCTGTGCCACTGAGAACTGCAATATAAACTTACTGGCTGATACATACACAGATTTTTGTTTCATCAACCAAAAGATAAGACTATTATGCAAGTATCTCAGTGGCCAGGCCAACACTGGACTGGCTTTATTCTGTAGGCAAACTGAATTATTCATTTCACTGTCAGCTTTCCTCAGTGCAAATTTCCCCCCCAGTTAAATGGCAATAAAAAATTTGCAACTGATTGGAAACAGAATCCTGCTGGTAGTTTTTCAGAACAGTATCTGATAAGGAGACTGAATACTGCCTCTGTTGGTACTTCTCATGCACCTGAGTGCATCTGTATTCTACAGCTAGCAGGAAAGAGGCAGCTGGAAAGGAGAAACTGGATTTAAAAGCATTAAAAATGAGCGTGTAATGACCTTACCCCTTTTGTTAATAGTTTCTTGGGGCTCTGTGGTTTCATTGTTTAAAGGTAATTACAGGTGAGGTGTTCAGTGGGAAAAAAAAAAAAAAAAAAAAAAAAAAAAAAAAAACGTGATGGGACAAGATCACTACAGACTCATTTTTATGACTGAAAAATGAAGTTTCATCTCTCCAGCTGCCCCACATCCATTTTTTATAAACTGGTTGTCAGATATTCCTGTCTCTTTTCTTTCCTTTGGATGTCCAAATCAGCAGCGGTCTTTGGATGTCCAAATCAGCAGCGGTCACCGGGGGTGGGGTGTGGGTGAAACATCTGACAGAAAAGAAGTATATGAAGGGCTGGGAGATCATTTACTGGCTGAGATGTCAATGAGAAAAGGTCATGAAAGGCTTGTGTGAGACACCAGGGGAGAACAAAACACCTTTCTCCCCAGGGAAGGGGCTGTGAATCCTGCCTCCAGAGCAGCTCAGCACCAGCAAGTTTTGTCCACAACCCCAACCACTGACTGGCCTCATGGCAGCAAAAGAGGCTGCTTCCTCCCAACTAGTGCTGTTTCAAGCCCAAAGGCAGAGACATGACGTAACCGTTTTCTTGTTTTCCGTAACAAGCCCCTAGCTCAGGTGGGCTGCCTCGGCCAGGCTTCATCACCTTTCCCTACAACCCTCACCAGCCTTACATTGCTGCTGGGAGAGTGTCATCCCGCTTCCTCCCTCTGGCCTGTGGCCTCCACACCTGCCAGCATGGCTGCTCCTCCCTCACGACCATGCCACCCCAGGCCATGCCACCCCAGGCCATGCCACTTTTGTCAAGCTTTTACCCTCCTGTATGGTGATCTCCTCCCTTTACCACCCACACACATCCGGATGCTGGCAGCGGGAGCTGTGGGGGAGCTTGGTGGGACATGGCTGGCACATCCCCGGGCTGCTGGTCATGGTTGGTTCCAACTGGCTCCAACAGCCCCACGGCCGGGCAAGTGGTGCTTTGGGAAAGTGTTTAGGAAAGGGAGAAAATGCCAGGCAAAGAGAGGAGTAAGGAAATTAAAATTTTAAAAAGCAAGATCAGCCACAAAAGCACCAAGTTCAGCGAAGAAGGAATGGAGGAGGTGCTCCTAGCAGGCAGCTTTTATTTTTACTTTTTTACTTTTGTTTCTCAGCTACCTACTTGGCAATGAATTAAACTCATCTTCCCCAAGTCAAGTCTGTTTTTGCCCACAACACTAACAGTAACTGATCACCCTGTCTTTGTCTTGACCCATACGACTTTTCATGTCATTTTCTCCCCTGATCCTCTTGTACAGGGGAAGTGAAACAGATCAGGTTGGGTATATGGCAGCTGGTCCAGGCCAGCCCACCACACCCTGGCCCACCATACCCTCTCAGTTCCTTCCCTCAGACAACATCACGTTGCAAAGAAAGACAGAAAATGGCACCTGAAAGATCAGCGCCTGTTGTCCCTGCTACAGAGGAGCCCCTGCACCTCTGGGCCAGAGATGGTGGAAGCTACAGCTCTTTTTGTGCTCTGTGAGTCTCTCTACACAATATGAGTGTGGTGAGGCCACATCACTGTTCGCTCATGACACCTGAGCCAGTGTCTGCTTTTCCCCACCCCATGCCCACCTTTCCTGGGACTCACAACAACCCTGAAAGGATCAGGCTGGTCCGCCTGCCCTGTCCACAAGCACCATCTACATAGCCGGGTGGTGTGGGGCCTGTGCCTCACTGCCCAGGATCCACAGTTGATTTCTTTCTCCTCACCTGCCCCAATTGCTACTCATGGCGCCAAGGAGGAAGGGGCCATGAGCTGGCAGGACAGACACAGCAGGTGGCACAGGGCAGAAAATGTCTGGCACTGCTTGGTGCTGGAGGATGAATGCCTGTGAGGGGACTGTGGCCTGTGGGCAACTCAGGCCAGGGGAGGGACACTGCTGAGGAGCTGTGAGTGATGCACACTAGGACAGGAATACCTTTGTTGGGATTAACCCAGATATAGATAAACAACAGAGAAAACAACGTAATCCTTTGAAATACCTCAGGTTGAGTTACTTTGTGGCGTGGAAGCAGAGCACCCAACACTCTCAAGAGGAGCTTGAGCATCTCCATCTTTACCCCATTCTCCCCGTTCCTCTTGGATCTTGCTGCAGCTTCCCTCACTTTCTTCTTCATCATGTCTCCCCTTTGGACCCATAGTCCCCTTGACTCTTTCCATCCTCCCTTCCCAACTATTCTGTCAGTTCCCATACTTCTTCCACTGCACAATCTCTTCCACATCCTTGCCAATTCCCCTTGAGACTCCTGGACTGTCATGCACGTGTGCCATAAAGTCAGAACAAGCTTAACTTTTTGACTTAGACTCTCTCAGGGCAGAGAGCAGGACATAAGCCAAAAGGCTAATCTTTTCACATCATATCTGTGTTTTTTGCATAAGGGTCTACTGAATACATCCTCCCTATTAATGACACCTCCTCTCTCTGGAAATTTTCCCACACGCCCTCACATCTTCACAACTGCTTGCCCCGTAACACCTACACAGACTGTGTAAGTACTATAAAAGCTCATTTCCCATCCATGTCCTCATAATCATTTTCAATGAACTTCCTTTCACCTCAACTCCCTCTGCAATAAAACAGCTTTCCAGTTCACCCTGGATTCCTCCCATTCACCTCACCCTCCCTTGCTGCAGCTCCCATTTGCCACTCCCAAATATCTATGCTCAACTTGTACTCAATGGCAGCATGAACTGCCATGATACACCTACTGATGCCACCATGTACAAATGCCACTGGAAGAAAGAGAGATGCAGGTCTGCTCCTACACAGCCAGCTTGCTCAGAAATCACCTTCACTATTTCCCTCTGTCATGAAAACTGTTCAGCTGCAGTCTGAAAGACAGAATGTCAGCCAAAAGGCACACATCAGTCAGGAGTGCCAATCTGAAAATAACTTCTGTTTTAAAATTGTTTTAATCCTTATTTACACTTTTTTTTTTTTTAATTAAGATTTTTCTTCAGTAGAAAGAAGAAAAGCTCATAAAAGAATAATAAGGAAAGGGGAGAGTGGTTAGAGAGGATGAGTGGTTGCTCACAGCTGGAAGGAAATGATTTTAACATGCTAGTCTTACAGGCTAAACGTTGTTACAGAAACTTTAGTCCATAAATCTTACAGCAATGACTTTCTCATGCTTTTCTTAGTCCATCTGATGGCTAATAAGGCAAAGCTAGTGATTGACTAATGGGAGTCATGGGACACACTGAGGTAAAACGCCTCCAGCTCTTCCTTGCCTAGCTGACTGGGTCTGCTGTCTGAATCAGCGTGATGAAAACCCTGCACGCAATTTTCTTTGGCACTACCTTTAACTGGATCAATTGCTAAAGAGATCAAATAGTTTCAGGATAAACCTGGCTGCACTGGTTCGTAATGCTCAAATGTTAAAGGGATCCTTGGGTAGTGTCACAACAGCTACAGGGTTTGTTTTGCACCACAGAGAAGCAAAGAAGATTCATTGCAGCCAATATGACAACATTTTCCTTAAGTGCATTTAGAGGGTACCAGTGAAAAAGTCTTTGTATCAACAAGTCTGTTATTATATTCCTTGTCTCCTCACCATGCGGTATTGAACTTCTTGGTTTTTCTACATTTCTGTGTAACACTGTTTTCTGTATCAACCAGAGCACCAGTACAGGTAGTTTTGTCATAATGTTATTACTACACAAATAAATAAATATCTTGAACTGAGGAGCCCATAATTCTTTAATCACAAGCTAATATGTTTTGCTAATATTAGTTCACTAGAGGCCTGGATTCTGTTCATCATGTCTGAAACATCGAGTAAGCAAGATGATTAAACCTGTGTCTAAACTAGCATACAGATCTGTTCCATAAGAATGGAAACACTTGGTGATGTTTCAGAGGGCTTAGTTTGGACTAGTAGCCATAGGGCTATGAAAAAAATGACCATCAGATGGTGGAGCCTATCAGTTGCACCCCAAGAGCTCATCATTTCCTTGTTTAATCTCTTTCAAAAAGAATCTGGTTTGCGTACCTTAAGACTGTCTTGGGGGTTAAAGCATGATAACGGAGACAACAGGGAGGGCTCGTCAAAAGCCCATTCCTAATCAAACATGAATGTGAATGTAAACACTTTCAGTACAAACCTTTACAGCTCTGCTCAGGAAAAACAAAGTTTTAATGACAAGGCATCCATTTATTATAATTAAAATATGATATTTCTTTATTCCTTTTCTGTCCACAGCTCTGAAGCCATTCACAAGTTTATGTTTCATGACACTGTTCTAAATTACTATCCCCTTTGCATCTTACAAACACAGAATTGGAGAGCAACAGATGAAATGACTTGCCCAAGGCCACAGTGCCGATTATAAACAAAACAGAATATAAAGCTTTTCCAGCTTCCTTATGTGTTTTTGCCAAAAATTTGTACTACACCCTTTGTTCTGATATTCAGACAGGAAAAAAAAAAAAAAAAAAAAAAAGATAAAAAAGGATAAAAAAGGATAAAAAGGATATAGGACTCTATCTGTGTGTTAGGTTATTATTAGCAACACATCCCTACAAACAACTCATCCAGTAAGGAATTAATTTAGATACAATATGAAAATATATATCTTATTTCTGATTTGAAATCAGAATTTTTCTTTTCTTTGTGAATTGGTTTAGCCCAGCTTTCCAGCTGGGAAGACAACCACAGGACTCATAAAAATGTGTTTTATCTTTAATTACATCTTAAAATCTTAAAATGAATACCAAAATGCTAGTGAATCACACACTAAAATATACCAGAAATTGTTTTCCCAAGTCAATCATCTACATTTTTATGTAACCAGTCAGCAACTTTAGTTAGAAGTTGTCTCCTTTCCATATTTTCATTTTTTGAATACTCCAGTAGTAGAGTAGCAGTCACTCTCTCATCCTCTTCCAGTGTAGTATTATAGAAAACCTGCAACTGAATAAATAAACACATGAGGCTGGTCCATGTAATTTCACTTGAAGCAAACAACCATGTATCTGACACTTTAGACATGGAAATACATAGAACAGGGAGAGACTGCAGAGAGTAAAGAGTGGATGAGGCAAGGGTTCTGATTACACTAGGTGGGAAAGCTCCTTGCACACCAGGAGTGTGCCTTTTCCTTCCACATGCAGCCAGCTTCACTACTACTCGTGTCTACAACTAGTTGGGTAGCAGAATCCTCTTGTGCTGCCTCATCTACAATCACAATGCAAGAAGTCTCTCCCATCAATCTAAAGAGCAGAAGACAAGGAAGGACTTAAGAGCAAAGAAATGTACACAGATTGGGGGGGTGGGGGGGGTGGGGAGATGTACAATGAGGGAAATGAGGAAGCTGTCTGCATCACAGATGACAACCTAACATGCCAGCAGCCTAACTTTTGTTAATTTGCCCGTGGTCATTATGGAGAAGGTTATCTTTACAGACAGATTTTAAAGGTGAAAATGAGGCAGCTTTGATGATATTTACTGGGACTCTATTCCAAATCTGAAAGTTAACTGAAAGGCTGACACTGGACTATTGATTTTGTCATCTAATTTTTTTGTCAGCTAATTAACTTTTCCCTGAGGTACAAAAGATAAAAACTTTTAGTTCATGTATGTTTAGGAGAGATTTATTTTATTTTAGGAGCTAACTGACTGAATTGTTCTTCTAAATAACCATCCATTCTCAGTTACTTTCTGTATATATGCATGCATCAACCAATGGCTGAAAAAGTGAAGCACATTTTTTTCTGTAATGACAGATTCTCACGAGTATCTGTCATTACAGGAAAAAATGTGCTTCTTGAACTGTAGTTCAAGGCTGGCATAGGTGTGCTGATCATCTGCAGACAGCACAAAAACTGAACTCTTCAGCAAAAATAAAGAGTACCTTGGGACAGAGTGGAGAGGAAAGAACAAGAAAAAAGGAATGAAACAATGAGTGAGGGTTATCCATTCATCAGACACTCATATGTGGATGTCTTATTGTGGGGAATAACCTAAAGAGAAGCTACAACCATATTCCACAGATTTCTACCCACCAGCAGGTATCCCAAACCCCATCCATCCCCTTTTTACAAACATAGATCAGCCCAGTTAGAATCTGTTGTTCACAGGCTCATCTGAGCTGCCATGCAGGCAAAGGGAAAGAACTGTATCACACGTGTTCAGGCCGTCTATTCAGCACATGGGCAAACAACTTCATATGTTGCAACCACATAGAGCCGGACAACATCCATCCCTGTGCAAAAGCTCATTTTAATGCCATGGTGAATGACTGCATGCAAAGACCCGGAGCTGTGGGTGCACGTCCATACATTTATTTCTCATGAGGAGGTATTATTTTTCTCAGCATTTCAACACAACATTATACACTACATACCCTGAATGTCTTTAAGGAATGAGATTTAAAAAGCTGTATTTACAGAATGACAATAAAGTTGAAACTAATTGCTTTTCTCATTTACCTCTTGGATCTGCACATCTGTATTGACAAATCTTCCCATGACTTTTAATATATCATGCAGTAATTCCTTTCCATACCTGTAAAGTTGAGAGAAAGGTCCTTCCATGAGCATGTCTGCAAAAACACTAAACTTCATCTCACTTGAAAATACTCCTACTATTTGTTTGTTATTTATCATGTTGAAAATACCAACTGAGCTGAAATTTGCAGTTTTATCCTCCCTTCCCCCTTTTAAAGCAGCAAAAATAAAGTTCAGGTTAGACATTTGAACAGGATGAAACACACCAATTACTCTTCATTTTCATTTCCCTGTAAGATCTGGTATTTCTACTCTGGTAACATGAATTTTTGGCTTTAAAAAAAGATAAATTTTGTGAGCCCATGCAGAGAAACCCATCCAGAAAGGCTGCACAATAACGATTCTAACAGCTTGTTGCTTCTGTTCATGTCTTGAGGACAGTGTATAAAGCTAACATCCACACTGTTCTTTCTGTTTGAAAATGACATGTCAGTTTCTCAGCATATTTCTCAACAGTATGGAACAGCTCTATAAGGGAACAAGCTGGTGTGACACACACCTGCTATAATTTGCCTTTACTTGAACTAGAAATACAGTTACACATTTCAATGCTAACAGATGGCTGGTCTTACTTTTGTTGCCTCAAATGGGTCCTGAGGGACTCCTGTGCCACCAAAGACAGAAGGAATAGATGGATGTCACAGGTATGCTTGTATTTGAGAATTGCCAAGGAGAGAGGGAGTTTTCTAGCAGGCCTTAAAGATATTTGCAGACAGCCCAAGCTCATGTGCAATTCACCTGCATCAGTGCAGGTAGGCTGGAGATGGGTTAGGACTTAAGACAGTGATTAATAGTACTACTGGTCCATGAAGCCCTTGTAAACGTGTACGATCCAATCCACCATCTCTAATAAGAGAGTGGGGGCTGTCTTTGGGAAGAGATTGCAATCTTACTTTTGCATTTTACACCTGTGCTTATGAAATGCTAGTGGATAAACCCATTTCTAGAGTATATGGGGGAACTTTTTTTTTTTTTTTCCCAAGCTATGCATTTTTTTCCTGATTGTGGAACTGTCTGGTTGAATATGTAGCAAGAAATTTACCTTTTTATTTATGCAGTGAAAAAGATAAATTAGAAAGATTCTCCAGTTGTCTACAGGAAGCCTATATTGCCTCACACTATATTACAAACAGCCTGAATAAAAACACAAACAAAAATCAGGTCAGTGATGGTTTCATCTGTGATGTCCAATGCTATGCTCCTAGCACTGAGGCTAATCCTGTTCCATCACTTTCCATCAGGTCTATTCATTTTCAAAACTCTTACTCATTTTCTTGGCTTCTAGTTTTCCACCATCACTTTGCTCCTTTTACGGCTCCTGAAACCATTTGTCTACAGGGCCAGTGTACGGGGCGAGACGCTCCCGACCACAGATAGAGCATGGGTCAGTGGGAACACTTGTATAATGTGTTTGCATAACCAGCTTTTACAAAGGCACCTGTGATCAATTGTGTGATAGTCTAAACAATGTTCTCCTTGGGGACATCAAAAGGCTATCATATTTACAGATCACTAGCTACCCAAAACATGCCTAGCTTTGTTCTCAGCCATTTATGTGAAAGATATAACTCATGTCATCCTGTCAGGCATTTGGCACTGATTTGATGAAATTGATGAAATTCATGAAATTGATTTGATGAAATGGATGAAATTGGCACTTCATCCCATAAATAAAGTGCTCCAACTTGGGGTAGCTCTCACTGGCTGGTCCAGATGTCCAGCGTCATGATGGAGGACATGAGAGTTCAACAACTTTTCTAACTGTTGCCTATCAGCAGGTAAGAGTATTCATTAACTTTTCATTAACTGCTTTGCCTACACAGCAAGTGGCTTATTTCTTTTCTTTTTGCTTATGCTTATACTGCTCATATTCCTCTCAAGCTTAATTATATTGGTAGACAATGCATATAATTACAATAAAACCCATCACACTCTGTCCATGGTCCATTGGCATTCTATCATCCAGCATCCAAAGGATCTGTGTAGTAGAATCTGAAGTACATCACCGTACTTCAACCATGCACTCTTCTGCTCTTCCAAACCAGTAAAAGCGTGAGGATATTCCTGTTTTGAAAGTTTGTTCCGTTCAATGTGAAATGCTGCCTGGATAGCAAGAAGCAGGGAACTATAGATTTCATGGCAGCTAGTCATACAGATACGAAGTCATAATTTCACTTATAGCTTGCTTATTTGTTCCCTTTACCTGTGTTTACAAAGCACATATAAACATACTCTGAGAGATGGGTTTTTATCTTCCACTGTCTCACACCTACGAAAGCTTACCATTTAAGTAGGTAAGTAAGGGTCAGATTTTCTATAATTTTTTACACTTCAAAGCACTGAGACAGTCACAAACAGGCTCATTTAAAAGCATTCTGTATCTGATGTGAGTTCTTCTTTGACATTAAGACCTGATGAACTGAAAACCTTGGTCTGTGTACATAAGTAATTGCATCAATCATTACCAAAAAAAAAATAATCTCTGAAAGGAAAATCCGTACCTGGATTTTACATCTCAAACAGCAAGATGAAGGAAGGAGTAAAAAGAACCACAGAAATAAAGAGAAGCCAAAGCTTTGGTTGCTTAACATACCTTTCACTTAAAAGGGGCCAATTTTCTGTAACAAAGTCCCAGGCTATTCGGTGCCCGATGTCCTTAGTCACCACATATGAAATGATGATTGAAGTACAGTTGGAAGAAAATAATGTATCACTGAGTCCATATTGCAAGTATCTGTTAGAAAATAAGTTAATAACTATCAGTTGCTGTTCATAACCTGGAAATATGTACCAGTTCTGGACAATTCTTGTCTTCCCAAATACCAGAACATGGACAGTTATATCAAACTTGTGTCACTCTGAGCCATGTATTCAGCTTGTGTTTTATCCTTATGTTGGTAAAATTCCCTGGTCTTGCACACTGGCTGTCCACTTCTCAGTAAAATGAGGGTGTAGCACAATCAATCTATATAAGTTTCTGGAAAAATCTCCAAACAGACAGAGCCTTGAAAGTGAGGTAGCAGTGACTTAGACTGTTGTGCAGAAGGGACTGGCTGCAATAACAAAGCATCTAAGATACTCTCAGGCAGACTAAGCCATGACTTCAGAAATATTTAAATACCGGCCACTGAAGTCAATGGTAGTGGGTGACTGAGCATCTGTGAAAAGTAAGTAACTCGTCTTTTTATTGCATAAAAGCATTATTTTACAGTCTCCTGTTTTCAATGGGTTTTTGTTATTAAAAAAAAAAAAAAAATCTTCTCAAAGAGTATAAAAAACTTTACTAGTAGAGGAGATGAGTTGGGTTTCTCCCATTTGCATGCCACCAGTATGCTTAACCAAATGGAAAACCTGTAATGAGGACCAGGAAAAGCCCAGCTGAGCATTCCTCAACCTAAAAGACATTCAGGGAGGCATTTAGAAATATAGATTGCCTCGTCAGCTACTACAGCACAGGAAGAAAGGAGGTCATCACAACTTCCTGAAATGGTGTTTCCTTTTTGTATAGAGTACAGTCTATCTTACAGCTTGTCAGGGACCACTGCTAGCTTGTGCCAATACTAAAGTCATCAAAGGGCCATAGGCTAGGTGGAATATAGCATAGCTCCACTCAGACATGTCTTCCCCATCCATCTGGCCATCTTTTCAGACATATCTCTTCTGCCTTCTCAAATGACCACCATCACAGGGGCTGGTGGCTGGCAGGAGAAACACCTCTACTACTTCCAGAGCTTTAGACCCACTGTGTTTACGCCAATGCTTGGACGATCATTCTTTAGGCCATCATCACTGGCATACTTCTGTCCTGTGAGATATTCCTCAGGCAACGTGGACACGATATATTAGAGAACTCAGCTTCAATGCCTTTTTATTGATAAAGTGAAAAGATTTTACATGGGTGTCACTGAAAGATAATAAATACAGTATTCCAAACTGGAAATTTAAATAAATGATTTCCCTGTGGCAGTCTACACTTCAAGTCATGAATAGTGTACTAGCTAGTCTACTTTCATTTTCGTCCTTCACCTAGGAACGGATGATTTGGCTTCCATGCAAAGGCTAAATAGGCTTTGAAACTTCGGCTTGAAAATAAAATAATCAGGGGAGAAGCGTTATGGGAAAATGATATAAAATACTAAATGGTGGATAAAAATGTCAAGGCAAATTATAAATACTGTTTCTTACAGTGCAGAGAGCAAGGGCAGCCAATGGATTCAAAGTTAAAAAAATGACAGGAAACAAACCAAAAGATACATACAAAATATACAAAATGTGCATACAGCATTTGATATTATGGAATATGTTGTCACAATCTGCTGTAGCACCTGAAGACATTTTAGTTCAATAGGAGATCTAGATATACTGACATGTCCATTGGCAGTGTTAGACATGGCACACTAGTTACCAGCTTGGGAAGTCCTTTTCTCAGTCATTAATGGCACCTGGGATGTTATACCAGCAGAATGACCATTTGTATATGCACTGTTTATCATATTTTCTCTGTAAGAAAACTCTTAAGATTCTGACACTGGTGTATGTTAAGACACGTGCCCCTGCAGCAGGCAAACCTCTGCCAGGTTTGTACAGTTCAGTATTTGTTTTCTTGTGATTTCTACCCACACAGATATGCTTTGATCAAGGTCACCTGTGAAGTAACCATGACTCTTTGGCACAGCTCATGGCAGAGAGGAGGATGTCTTTATCTTCCTTTGTGGAGTCGGTATGGTTATACATTTCCCATGCAAAATTCCATTCTTTATCACTTCCCAGTGCAACACCATAGCAACTGACCGTTCTTCTAATTAAAAAGGGAATTCTGCAAAGCAAAATATGGTTAAAAGGTACTGTATTGTTATGAAGTCAAAACAATAAATTGATACATAACTGAAAAAAATGTTTTATTTACAGTTAAAAGATGCACAGTAAGAGAAATATAAATTAGCAATCTAAACAAAAGTGTTAAATTTGATTGCTTTATTCATGATTTAAATATTAACAAAAATGCAGCTTAAAGGAAAAAAACAAACAAACAAACAAACAAACAAAAAAAAACTCTTCATTTTAAGCAGTTGGGTCAAGTCAGTTTCTGTACAGATCGTGTCGATGCCACTCCTGCACATCTCAGCCAGTATATCTATCACACCATTAAAGAGGGTATAGCTGCATATAACTGGGGTTGTTTAGTCTGGAGAAAAGGAGGCTGAGAAGAGACCTCATCTTTCCCTACAGCTGCCTGAAAGGAGGTTGCAGCGAGAAGGGTGTTGGTCCCTTTTCTCAAGAGACAGGTGATAGAACATGAGGAAATGGCCTCAGGTTGCATGAGAGGAAGATTAGATTATACGTCAGGAAGAATTTATTCACAGAAAAGATGGTGGTTGGGCATTGGAACAGGCTGCCCAGGAAGGTGGTGGAGTCTCCATCTCTGGAGTTTCTCAAGAGATGTGTGGATGTGGCACTTAGGGATATGATTTATTGATGGACTTCTTAGTATTAGACGATGTTTGGACTTGGTGATCTTAAGGGTATTTTCCAGCTTAAATGATTCAGTACTTCTATGACTCTGTAAAAATCAGTCCAGATAAGCCTTTTGTAAGTTTCCTTCTATGAGTGCACCCAGGAAGAAGAGCCATGGGCAGCACAAATGGAAACAGAAGGGACATTTCTCCATGCAACAAGCACCTTCCCATTACTTGGATTTCAGGGGAGAATCCTCAACAGGGCAATGCCGTTCATAAAAGAAACTAAATGCAAGCATTTTGAGCATAACACTGCACTTCAGGTGCAAAGGCTGAATAGAAAATTTCACCTGTGGCAATGACATGTCACTAACACTACAACACATCAACTCTTCCCAGTATCAGCAACATGTCTACTACTCTACTATTGCAAGCTACCTAAAAATGCTTTAATGTTATTTTGAATTAATTCCCTGTTGCAGAATGTGTCTCACTGCTACAAACCAAACTTTTAACCTCCCAATAGCATACTGTTAATCTGCATAGCATTAGATAAGACCAAGGTGGTAAGTAGAGCTATAAAACTATTTTCCATTACTTCAGGAGGTAGACTTGGAAAAGAAAACAAGTTTCTGGTCACAAAAGCCATTCTTCAGGCACAAAACCAGCAGCAGAAAATTCAAATTTAAATATGATTTAAGAAAAAATCCTCTGAGTTTCACTAAGGGATCATAGAGAAAATGGAGTCAATACCAGCAAAAACAGAGACAATATTAGTCAGAGGAAAGGCTATATGACAGCAATATTCAAAGCAAAATGCAGACAGAAATAATTTATAGACTTTGTAAACTATGAAGGTCTAGTGAGAGTTAGGGAGAGAGACGGGTGTTCTGGATGATAGACATCGCTTGTTGAGAAGTGAAAATGCAAGCTGCAGGGATTTTGATAGCCCTGTTGGGAGTGGGAAATTTTACTGGCATAACAGAAAGTGTTGGAATGTTTTATCTGGATATGTGCTGGAGCATAG
Organism: Oxyura jamaicensis; assembly: GCF_011077185.1. Lineage (NCBI taxonomy): Eukaryota > Metazoa > Chordata > Aves > Anseriformes > Anatidae > Oxyura > Oxyura jamaicensis. Next base: position 67,088,010 of record NC_048926.1, read on the forward strand.
GGAATTTACCGCTAACATTGATACTTGCTGGAACTGAGTGGTTACGTTAAGATAAGGGATGTTTTTGTGAGGAATTCTTCTGGATCTTATTTGAGTTACAGGGTCTAGCATTTTTTTTTAATAACCATTTCATAATCTTGCAGAAAGAGGCCACAGTAGGTTGATGTGTGATAATAGGGTATATGGTTAGCTAAACTATTCTTTTCAAGATGCTTCATGAAAAACTGCCTTGGCTAAAACACCACTATTCTGATATCTGCAGCTGTTTTATTACTTTGAAGAATACATTGGCTATTGAGTGTAAAGCCATTGAGGGTGAACATAAAATAGATAATCTTTGTAAATCTTTTGGCTGCAGCTCTGATGTTGGCTATTCAAGGCAGGCTATACAGCCAGCACACTATGGGACACTGGTCTACCAACTGGTGGCAACTAAGGTGGCCCTGAAGTCACTTATGTTGTCTAGTTCAGAGAGGAAGCCCGTTGTGGCACAAGGGAAATTTGGAGTTTGGGGTTATTCTTTCTGAGGGATGTGGTTTATTAATCTTGGTATTTTTTTTCTGAGAATAGCTGTGTGGTTTGAGATTACTGGCCTTCCAGGATTCTCTCATTTGTACTTCTTGGGGAAGATGCAAAAAAACTTCTGGAAAGATGGAAAGACGGTGCATTAGGTGATGTCATTTTCCTGGAGCTTCTTCAGAGGTGACATTGTGGTTTCATAACCTTTGAGTACAACAGCATTATACAACACCACAGAGAACGCTACTTTACAACACTATTTTAGATAGGTTTACTTCAGTCCTATAAGCAAAAATTGAGCTAAACTGAGAAACTGGATGGAAATCCTGGCTCTTGGCCTGTTACCTACCTACTTACCTACACACACACACACATACACACTTCCCCCCTCCCCCGCCTCCCAAGAGGTAAAAATGCACCATATCAAGTCCAGTTAAGTTCTGCCAGGCCAGGAGCTCTTTGGAAATGTTCAGCTGAAAGCTAATTACCTTATGTGAAAAGGAGAAGCAGTACTGACTTACACAGATGTGGGGATCCTACAGGGTATGGTAACACACCTGGTGCTCGCCTGTGTACTACTAGGACTTTTGCTCTCAGAATGGAGAACATACAAGCGTAGCATAAAGTAACATAAAGGGACCTTTTCTGTGAAGTTTGAGTCAAAAGTGTATTGTGACCTGTTCCCCTCCTATCCAGCATATGAAGAGCTTTCTCTTTAACTGAACAGGAACTGCAATCTGTCATTGGAAACCTAAGATTCCTGTCATATGACTTTTTCCATAAAGCACGATTTCTTTCACTTAATAAAACGCGTAATTGCATTATTTCCCCACATTTTTAGCCATGCAAAGCTCAGTACTGTCAAGTCTCTTTGAACTTATCTCAGTTCTAAACAAGATAGCAAAATTAATTTTCTCCATGTAATCCAAAACCAGATCAGCTAATATTTCTTAGACGTGTCAGCTCTTGAACTCAGAAAAAGTATATAGGATTCCATCAGCAAAAAATAATTTTGAGTATTCTTAACAGGGGAAAATGGGTGACTATTTTGAAAACAGTCTCAGAGCTCAGAATAGTATTCTTGCTGTTAGTGTGGAATAGTACAAATATTCTCTCTGGAACATACTAGAATGTGTTTAGCCCATTTAAACCTTTTGCTTCATCTCCAAAGCACTTTTTTTTTTTTTTTTAAATGAGGATGGTCAATAAAAGGCTAATAAAAATATAAATACAGGTTCAGTTCAATTAGCCAGTCACACATATCAACAGAGGCAGAATTAACAACCAAAACATTAATCTTTTACCACTATTACAAATAAAAAGAATAAATAAACTTTAAATAGTCACTCACCAGTGCCAATACTATATGATTATTGCATAGAAAAAAATCAAAAGAAAAAGGAAGGAAAAGAGAATAAGAATTTCAATACATTGTAATATTTCTTTCACAATGCAATACTCTAATACAGAAAGTCTGATCCTGGTAGAGCCCAGACTCCATGCTCACAAAGCAGAAACCTAGACACTAATTTCCAGTCTCAGCACAAGAGCTGACAGCCCCTCCCAGCACCTGTTCATGCAAATACAGAACATGAAAAATGATGTGATGGGTTCACCCATACGAATCCATATCATACAAACATAGCTTCGTTCTCTACTACTTAGAGAAGCCTAGAAATTGAGTCAGTATATGTGATGCCCCCAGTTCTGTACTGTGGAAAAGGGATTGGACAGTATGGGATGTTAGCCCTAATCTGAGCTTCATTTCTTATATGGCTATACAGTTTATGGTCTTAATGGAAAAAATAAAATAAAATAAATAAAATAAATAAAATGCACCCTCCAGCTTGTAAATTGTATGTAAAAAGCAGTAATTATGAAATCAATATAAAGGTAGGATTTGGGGAAGTGGTGGGGCTTTATGTTCATTTTCTTGTCTTGAGGTTTTTTGTTTTTTTTTTTATTTCTTTGTTTTTCTTAAATTCTGTAGGTCTGTGGAGAACAAACAGTGTATAGGAGCCATTCTCACTCTGCCTGCCTCATGTAATAGCCCACTAACTTCACACCTCCCTTACATATGCACACCTCTAAGAGCACATTATTGTTCTTACTTGTATTGAGGGTTGTCCATCCACTTAGTATACAGTTCAGATGACAGGTCCAAACAGTCTTGGAGACCCAGCCAGCACGCTGTTGCAAAAAGTTTTTCCAAATACACTCTTGAAGGGAAGCCAAAATAGCAAGAATAAAAGGTAGGTATTCCACATTTGGAGTACTCAAACTGTGCTTGACCACAGTTTTTGCACATGATGCTGTTAACCCAGGAGAACCTCTACTAAAGGCACTTGAAATTTAATAAAAAACTAAAAAAGAAATTGCTAATAACGGGTTCTTGAAAACAGTATTCATGGATATTAGTGAGGCTACTCATGTACTCTAGTTTTTATTAGCTTTCTGTGTGCTTTATAGCACTGTTGCTCTAGTTGCACCTCGTCTCAATCATTCTGACAGTCAAGACTGTGGCTTTCAATTGCAATGCAAAAAGGACTATTTTAAGCTCTAGTGACTGATCCATAAATCACATCTGAAGTTCATTGCTACAGGATTTTCCCCAAATAGCAGCAGCATGTTGCACCTGTTCTCCAATCAAAAAAAGCTACCATTCAGATCATTAAGGTATCATCTTTTATGCTCACTGAATACACTAAAAAAATCCCAAGCAACCCTGATACTGCATTTTCATTAGAAGTATCATCATAAGTAACACACACTTAAGGACAGTAAGAACAACAATTCAGTTGCATTCAAATTAGACCATTTTTCTGTATCTTCTATTTAAATTTATAAAAGTGAACTACAATGTATCAGATCCAATCATGTCAGCCCAAACTTTTGAGAAAAGCGGAATACTTACTGTGCAAAATAGTCATGTTCCAAAGCATCAACATTTTGACGAATAAAACCTGCATAATAATGGTATATTGGCAACATTCTCTTTAAAAGGTATTTCTTTTAAAAGAAGGGAAAGAAAAATTATTTTCATGTAGATGCATGTTTTTATTATGCTGAGTTTGTCTCTACTTACTCAGATACATCCTAAAAATTTACCACTAATAATTTCTTGACAATATAACGCATTAAAATGAAGTATATAAAATAATCTATATAAAAGTCAACATACTTGTACTATTCAAAGTGGGAAGTTACTATTTCACATCACTAGCACCTTTGAGCTCAGTACAAAGAAAATAATGCTCATTCTCAAACAATAAGACAGAAAAAAAAATTTCTAAAAAGAAAAATATTCTTCTCACATATTTTAAACATGCTTATGCTTTAACAACTTAAGAGAATCACTGTTTTGGTATTGCACTTAAAACAAATGTACAGTCAAATAGTAGTCAAATAAATAAATAAGGAAATACCATCTCTTGTAACAAATATGGGAAAGAATTATCTCATTTAGTTTCCCAAGCCAGTTCCTACTTTCCATGTAGATTTTCCTGATCCTCAGTTTTACAAAAGCAACACAAAGCAAAACCCTAAGATCAAGGTTAATATTAAGAATGTGAACATATTTCTGTTTTATAGTAAGAATTATTCATAATGTACTGATGTTCATCATTTTCTAGTATGTAGAAATAAGAACCTCATATTTAAAGAAGAAGTTGGCAAAGTCATGCAAAGGGAATTATAAGAACTATGACCCATCGTACTCGTTAGTGTCATGAGAAATTATAAAGCACTCAGTTTAGTCTGCTTTATTTAAATGGGCTAGTATCTTTGCTAACAAAAAATTATACCTTTAAAAGTGGATATACTTCATAGTTTTTCAGAGTACTTTCCAGATTCTCGGGCACTAGATTTAACAATACCACATTCCATATGAAGAGTTCATCTTCTCTGGCAAGGTACTTTGTTAGTTCAAGTGCTGTTTCAATCTGAATATATCCAAACCTATTTGAAGATATAAAACACTCATATTTGAGCATACTTACTCACATTAACTATCTATCATGAATATCTGTTTATTTATGAAATTGATGATACAGGGTGGAGAGTGAACTGGAGAAGACACTGGAAAATTAAAATAAATGTAAAACAATGGTTCATCATTTAAGTGCTTAACTCTCCACCCATTTATTGCAGAGCACAATGCCACTACCCAAGTAATGGGGCAATCATGGCAGTAAGAACAGCTGCATGCAGACTGAGTTGTGGCTCTGTCTGCAGGATTAGGTCTAAGCACATTTACAGCACGTCATTCTCACTAGAAAAAAATGCAGGAAAAAAGCATTGTTTTCACTTATAATGCATTTATCTTTTTATTGCTAGACAACAGATTTGCAGTACAGGTTCTTTCATGGAATAAACATCATTATAAAAGTCAAACAATTGAAATCTTGTGCATGCTATCCCAGGGATTAGCAATTTCAGCATGGCATTTCTGTACCTTAGTATGAAACTAGCATGGAAACCATTCTTTCCCACAGAGAAAAACAATTCAATCCCCAATCCACCAGAATAGAAACACTTCTAGCCTGCCTATATGGGACCATAGGTTAATACTTCACAGTTACTCTCCTTATTATGTGCCAGGCTTGAGCTCTCTTATGAGAATGGACACTTATACAAGAGGAATAAAGGGAATTTTGACTTCCTGCTCCCAGACCCACCTCCATAGGCTTCAAAAGTGGCAGTGTGCTTTGGCCGCCTTCTCCCTAGGTGACCTCCCACATTGTAGGTGCTTGATGCTTTGGGCATTTCTGATATGACTGGGACACAGGCCTATCACATCTTTGGCTCCCCACAGTACTCTTGAGCTCTCCAGCAGCATGGTCCTGCAGCCTCTAAACATGAATCTCCTCTAAGAACTGCCCAGCTTTCAGAAGGAGGGAAGAGTGTCAGGAAAACTGATGTAAAATCGGGTTATCTTAAAGTGATTTTCTACAGAACTGTAGCACCCACAGTGCATCCTGTAATCTTTTTCTGCCAAGACATGAATGACCAACTCATCCACCAGCAGAGGAGATGCAAGAGGTACTATGAGTGACACAGGACAGCAAAGCTGATATTCCCCAGAATAAATTTAGAAAAGGAAAATTCACTCTCTTCATTCAGATTTTTTTTTTTTTCTGTTACAACAAATCTAGGTTAGTTTCTAAAACATTCATGACAGTGCTATAATTTATAATACTTGCTAAGAGATGGAACACTTTAAAAGAAATTTTGAAAATCACTCAACACTGACAGAAGAATGTACTGAATACTTTATGCCCTCCCATTTTGTTGTTCAACAACGTCTGCTGTTCTTATGAGGCACATAAGGACAGAAATGAAAGAAGCAGAAGCAGGAATGCTGAATAAAATAACGTATTTTAATTACTTTCTTTGACATATGCAAAACATACTTACTGTGTCAATGCAAAAGCATCATCTAGGAGCTGGAACCTGCTGACAGCAGGAATAGCCTGCAGAAAGCATCAATACGGTGTTAATAGACTAAACACATCATTAAGAATAAAAAGAGCTGTACTAGGTTTCGTATGTGTAATACAAGTCCCTAACATTTTTTCTAGGCCAAAATCTTCTACAAAATGTATTAAAACATATCCTGTATTTTAAGATGAAGTTGTTTATGTGATTTTAGGAGCGTTTATATATATATAAATATACAACTGCATAACACTATGTGTGGAACTTCAAGACCCCTCTTCTTTGCATGCTGAAATTAAAATAAAGAAACTGCACGTTTCCTGAAAATAACCTTGTTATATCATTCTGGCACATTTTTTTCCTTTTGAGGCTTCAGTTCAGAATACATACATTAGTCCAGACTGGAGTGTCTGACAACCGTCACAAATTACATTCCTGGGGAAGGACTGTGGGTGAGTCTCTGCCTACAGCTCATGCTGATCCCTCTTCATCTCCTCCCTGTTTCCATACTGGTAATGCTTGGCTGCTGCTCTAGCCAACCTTACCACCAAACAGTACCAAAGAACAGCCCTAAGTCAGCAGTTTGTTCTGACTTAGATTTGCTGTGAAAGAAAAACTTAGAAGAAAGTGTGCCATAGAGAGGCTTGGTCACACCTGTGTGTTCTTATCAGCTTCGTATTCAGACCTCCCAGATAAGTCATCTGATTGCACATTAGTGTGTGCCCCAGACTCAGAAAGCTTAAACTTTCTCAGCTTTGTTATCAAAACCAATGAACTGAAATTATTACCAGAGCCTCTCTCTCACTGTAGGTCTAGGAAACGTTAAATACTATGCAACCCTATAAATGGCAGTATGGATGGGCTGCTCTATGCCTCATTTATCTCCAGCCCATGCTGTGGCAAGTCAAAGGTGGCACAAAATCTCCTCTGTGTTGTATAGCCTACAAAGGACTAAAAGAGCTGTAGTAGAACTGACTGGAACTTCTCAGAACAATCTTCACACAACACACACACACAAAGCCCAAAACACCCCAAAACTCCATCAGATGCATTTTTTGTTGTTGCTGTTTCATTGGCAGAAATACTGTGCTTTGAGGAAATGTGGAAATAAAAGCTTTCTCCTAACTTTTCTCTACATGGTTACCTAACTGCAGATAAAGCTCAGTCACATGTTCCCATTGATAATTATTCAAGCCTAATTTAAGATATTGGAAGAACCACCAGTCATTAAGACAACTTTGAAGACAGAATGCCATCTCATGTATGCTATTTTTCAATGCAATGCTTATGTGAAACTACTTGGGCCTGTTCCTATTCCACTATGGAAGTCTGCCAGTGACTTTAGTCATGCAATGGTGCATCATTTGTTCTTATGTGATACACGTGAATTCTTGTTGTTCCAGGTTTTCATCAAAGTGATTACTGGTAAGAACTGCAAAAAGAAATACATGGAAAGAAGCCAATTTATAAGTTTTAAAAAAACAAATGTGATCTTACCTTTGGATCATTTTCAAGCAAGTGTACTAATCTTTTTAAGTTTAACTGATCATAGTTCACTCTGTAGTATCCACTTAAATTTACATTTAGCAGGATCCAGTCATTTTCTGATTCTGACACTTGCATTTCAGGAAAAATTTCTGTGAAGTGATATTAAAAAGTATTATTATATGTACCCTGATAAATTCTATTGCATTTATGAACAGCGGACTCAATGATCCCCTGAGACAGAGGTCTAAGGCTGGACACAATGAGAATGGACACAAGCTGGGTGCATTTGTCATCTATGCTCTGCACAATAGAATAACTTCAACAAGCACCTGACCCCTCAGTAACTGAGCACCTTGAAGATGGCAAAAGGTGGGCTGAAGACCCATGCTGCTCCTAACCACTGGCTAGTAGGCAGTCCACAGAAACACAGAATATGCTGAGTCAGAAGGGATCTGCAAGGATCGTTGAGTCCAACCCTTTGCTCTACACAGCAACACCCAAAAATCAGACCCTACCTCTGCGAGCATTGTCCAAACACTTCTTGAACTCCAGCAGGCTTGGTGCTATAACCACGTCCCTGGGGATCCTGTCCCAGAGCCCCACCACCCTTTGGGTGCAGAACCTTTCCCTCACACCCAGCCTGACCCTCCCCTCTCCCAGCTCCATGCTGTTCCCTCGGGTCCTGTCGCTGTCCCCAGAGAGCAGAGCTCAGCGCCTGCCCCTCCGCTCCCCTCTGAGGGAGCTGCAGGCTGCCATGAGGCCTCCCCTCAGCCTGCTCTGCTCTGGGCTGAACAAACCAAGGGACCTCAGCTGTTCCTCATATGTCTTCCTCTCCTGAACCTTCACCATTTTTGTAGCCCTTCTTTGGTCACTCCCTAATAGTTTTGTGTCCTTTTTACACTGTGGTGCCCAGAACCGCACACAGTTCTCAAGGTGAGACCACACTGGTGCAGATTAGTTTGGGACAATCATTTTGGAGAGTTCAGTAAGGTCATCTAAAAGCAAACAGCTTGGAACTATATGATCGTTAAAGTCCCTTCCAATCCGAGTCATTCTATGATTCCTTCTATGATTCAATACCTCCACGTACCGACGCATGCACTCTTGGCACACCTGCTCCTCCCAGTGTTCCTCCAAAATGCACCCTTCAGTACCCAACAGAAAGCAGCCTACTAGAATTTGCATAAAAGGTGATCAAGAAAAACAAAACAGCTAGGTTTATGTGAGAGGCAAACAACTGAAAAAGATTACTTTAAATAAAAGTCCTGTAGTCTTCTTGATTTACATCATATCCTGAAGTCTCCTTGTTTCAGTTGTTTCATTTCACTACTGCCTACATTAGGCATTTGTCTGATTACTTGCTCCTGATAGCTTACAGGGCACAACAGGCGGACAGAGCACCCTTGAAGGCTTTAAGTGTATTCAAACCCTACTTCAGCTGGGTATGATTTGAGAAGACGGTAAACTCTCATAAGACGATAAATCAGTATTGGTGAGAAGACTGGGACTACAGTGTGATTTGACAGAGCAAATACTACAGGATTCATCCTGAGTCATTCTCACAGATTAAACAAGAGGAAAATGTCACACATGACAGTTACTAACTTAACCATTTAAGAGACTGTGGGTGGCTAGCATATGGCACTAGCAGTATTTTCCATATACTAGTTCAATGCTCTGCTAATCATCAAAAGAACTTTTAGATGCATCTAAAATAGCAAACTTGTGCTCAGAGATGCAGCCCATTCCTAAGCTACACCCCCAGGCCAAGTGAACATGTTCTACCACAGCAGCATGGTTCGCTTGTGTTTTGTACATTCACTGAACAGATGTGCATCACTCAGGGATTGTGTCTTTACCTGCCAGAGACCAACACAATTACATTAGCAGAAGATAAGTATCTAGACATTGCCAGAGAAGCCTTAAACCAACAGGACAGGCTGTTAACATTGCCTAGCACAGCTGTGAAAGAATGTGCTTGGTTACTGATAGCTTGGAGCTCTCAACTGAATTTAACCTGTTCAGAAGTAAGAGAAATTAGCTCCCATGTAGCTCTATTCAGCAAAACTACGCATACACGGCATCACTTCTGGACAGTTTCCTTTTTATGTATTGTTATATCACTGCAGAAGCTATTCCAAAATTTTAGGAAAAACAGTACTTCATACCAAATCCCTCAGTTTCTTTTATCCAAACCATCCTCATGAACACTTCTGAATCACAACAGTAACAGAAGTTCTCAACCAGAAGCCATTTCAGGCTCACAGAAGGAAAATGGTATCTGAATAGAAAAATATCTCAATATTTTTTCCCTTGTAAGGAACCATCTGGTTTATCTCTACATCAAAAAGTCAAAAAAAGAAATCAGAATTATTATTATTATTTTAATCTTCAAGCTTGAAAGCAAGTTACTTGGCTGAAGTCTAGTGTCTGGGAAGTTTCATACATGGCTTTCAAATACTAGTGGAATGCGTTTTAAAGACTGAATTTCTACTTTATTGTAGTTCCTTCAGGCAGATGCAACACAATGTTTATTTCATAAATTCTTCTGTAGCTCTTAAATCAGATAATGGGTGAAGAAATGGAATTGCTGTCATTTCAATAATATAAGCCTAGCCTGTAACACTAGTACTTCCAAGCAAGCAGTGATTAACACTTCTTTCCTATAAATTTTCCAGTTTTTCACCTCACTGGAGCATCCACTGATTGCTTATTTATTTGCCCATATACTGTGAAATAATCACTTAAGCTATCTTATTGCCTGAAAAACAGGGCAAGACCATTGCAAACAGAGGGCAGAGTGACAAAACACACACACTCGATTGTAGTTTTGCTCTTAAACGTTCGATGAACACTACAGTCTGTGCACCTACTTGTAACTGATTCAAGGTCTGATGGAGCTGAGGGGTGACTTAACCAAAGAAAACTAGTTAACCCGTCCTAATTATTACTTTTCTTCTTTCTCAAAAAATTTTGTATTTGACTGGAGATGCCTGTAAACTCACTTTTTTATTATAAACTCTTAAAACCTTTTGGAATTCTATGCTGTTGATGAGACTATTTTTCATTTAATTTGCATAAACAAATTACACAGTGTTGAAAATGCTCATTTTCTGGTTTTACAGATATCCGTACTTAACAATGTTTTTCTCTTCACACAGCTGGTTTTAATCTGTTTCAGTTTTCATAACTACTTCTTGAGCCTGATCATTTTCTGATGTATCACAAACTCTGGGATGCTACCAGAATCTCTCAGAATCTCTCTTTAATGTCAGTAGGATCTACTAAAGTAAAAATAATGCAGAAGCATGAGGAGCTTGAAGTTCAGATTTGTGTACAAAATGAAAAATAAATAAATAAAAAAAATTATTGTGGAAATCTCTATTCATAACAGGAATTGAGATTCTATCATATTGTTAAGAACAAACTGAAGTTTGATGCAACATAGAGAAAAAATGTGTTAACTTATTTGAAAATGTATTGTTATTTTAATATAAAATTAACACAATAGTTAGTCATAGACTATACTGGAACAAAGATTTATCTCCCTAACCAATTTAAATATTTATTTTCTTTAAAGAAGTATTAAGCATGTTTTTATCACCTTGGTTTTAGCATGTGTGAACAAATATGTTACTTACTGCTGCTTTTGTCTAGCCATATTAGAGGTCGTGATGATCCACTTCTCATCCAAGAAATAGGAACAATCCATGTGTTGCTTAAGAAAAAAAGAGATAATATAATTCTTTTGCTTAAAAAAAAAAAAAAATAAATCTCTGATGTTGCTAAACCAGATGCAAATGAGTTCTTACAAGAATTTCCATCTACCATCTCTCCTCTCTGATACACAAAGCCTCGTCAGGTGATTGTGCTTATTCTAGATCAGCATTTACGTTCATTGATGATAAAGGAGTTTTAACCTGGATTTAAATAGACACTCATACTAAGACTGATCTGTGCTAGACCTTTTTTATATCACTGTACCCCATGCTCTGGCTGTCCTTCTCCAGGCGATAATTTTATTTTCTCTGCTTGTTACACTTCACTTTATTTCTGGAGACTGTAAAGATTCTTTACAGAAATGCAGATACTAAAAAAGGCTCCAGGTAAGCAATGCAACTGTAATTCTGATGACTTTAATTTCCTTTCTGAGGGAATGTAACTCTTGCAGTGAAAACAGATGAAAGCTATGACAGCATGAAGTTGTTAATGAAAATGAAAAATTCTGTAATACTTATCCTGGGTTTGCTTAAATTTACATGGTATTGCCTCCTGCTGTAACTAGAGTAACAGATGTGATGTTAGTAACTTGGAACTCCTTATCTAAGATAACCAAAGACATTGATTGGACTAGTTTTCTACATTTCCTGGAGCTTGGAAGCAAAGGAAACTCTATGGTTCTCATCAAAATTTTGCTTTTGGCTCTCTGCAGGACTAGCAACAGCAGCCAGGAAAAAAAATGCTTTGCATTATGCTCCCCTTTATACTTCCCTAGGTGATAACTCATCTCATGGACTTTCTCCATACATCCCAATGCTCCTGACATGTGCTGAATTTCATAGAAGTTCAAACTCTGGCCATGAGTTTCCCAAGTGGATGACCAAAGACAGCTCCTTCTATTGCTGTATTTAGGCATCTAAATGTGCAGTACAGCCTTCAAAAGTACCAGGAACTCAGCAATGCTCACTGACAGTCAGGAGCTTTAGAGTTTCATGTCAGGTACTCGGCGCTTTCTGAGTAAGGAGTCATCTATGACTTTGCCACAATGTCTGTCACAATGATGATAATGGAAATATGTCAACTGGAAAGAAGCAGCCACATGGTTCAGGTAGGTCCCCAGTCTGGACAAGTGAGGGATAAAGAATGAAGAAAATGCAAAACTGCCCTGCAACATATTCATGGCTTGCATCTGTCCTTACAATGACATTATTTGGCTAGAAAAGTCACTACTGCAGAGGAAAGCAAACCAGTGAAAAAAGCAACTTGAAGAACTATTGCAAACTCCAGTTTTAAACAAAATTTACTTCACAGTTCATGCCACAAGGAAAAAAGAAAAAAAAGTTAAGAAATCAGATTGTCAAAACATAATGAAGAGTTTCCTGCAAAAAACAGGGTATAAACATATAATAGGACACAAACTAAACATACTTGTATGAATCAGTACTGATGTTTTCATTCTTTTTATTAAGAAATTGTTCCTGACTGATTGTGCCAGTGGTTATGTTTAATGTTAAAACTGGAAACCCATTTTGGCATGTCCAGGAATCCATTATCTTTTTTACAGATGCTGGCAACTGAACTTCATCCTGTGCATCTACAACCTTCAAGAGAAACAGGAATTAGAAAAATTTAGGACAAACAGGTTCTTACTGATTCTGCTTCAGTAATACTCTAGGGTTTTTTTTAGCAGTTTGCTGGTCTTTGAATCATGCACAAAATCAATGTATCAATGTGTAAAGAATGTTATTGACATTATTATAATGAGAGCATAAGCCTTTAAAGGAAGTATGACATATGGAGAAGACATTTCTCATTCTTATAACCTCGTGGCTAACCTTTCGCTTTGTACTGTTAATATACTTAGACCCCGTATGGCTGTGACAGACTTAATTTATTAATTTTACTGAAATAAAGCTACCAGAAGACAAGAGATTTTTAAGTGACAGCCTAATATACAAATTGAACAGCAAAGACATAACTAAAAAATACTAAGCTAGAGTTCCAATTCCAGTAAATTGGTATGGTATCTGTTGGCATAGAAGATGTGACAGACTTGCATATCTGAAATTGTGGCACTCTTGTTCTTAAGCTTAGACTTTTTTCTGTAACGCAGTGAAAGCCTTTTTTAGAGGAATAGGGAAATGGATTTTTTAAATAAACCTATAATTAACACCTTTTTTTCTTATTCAGATTTCTGCCAAAATCAGCAAAGGATGGAATGCTGAGCTACTGCTGTGGACTTTGCTGGTCTGTAAGAGTATAGACTTTGCTGGATCTGTGAGATATCAGCATCCTTAATCATCAAGCCCAAAACATCACGCCTTTGATCTGGCAAAACATAAGCTCCAGAAAAACAGTCTATGCAATCTCGTGTAGGCTAAGGCAATCCATGAGCCTGAAAACTCCACTTGACCCTAATTTTCCATCTCATTTCTCTGCTCCTTGTACTTGGCTGCTCTGATCTCAAGTGCAGTTAAGTAGCCAAATAAACATTTCTGAAACATAAGCCAAAAGAACCCGCAAAGCTTTTTTATTTATTTATTTATTTATTTATTTCAAGGGAAAGACTGCGCTAGGGATAGCCAAATCCAATGCAGTCTTCTGCAAGTAGTATATACCCTACATTTGATCTACGCCAAACCCCAAAGCAAAATACTGAAGATAAAATGAGTACCATCTGTATGTGGGTCCAGAGATCATCTTGGTTAGCATTTGAAAAGGAAAATTCTTTCAGATACAACTGCAGGAAAACAAGCAGAAGCATCAGAATTCATGAGACTTCAATAAAAAACATCAGAAAGGCAGACAGTACTTAGTACACTTGCTATTTTCAAGCTTATAAATCAAGATGATGATGTTAGTTTTCCAAACTTACATGAAGAGCTTTCATAAACAACTTCTCAGTCAGAAAACCAGAAAGCATCCAGGTAATAGAAGCCCCCTAAAGTACAAAACGAGCTATGAGAACACTTCAGTTATTGTTGCAATTATTACTGCAGTATTTTTTCAAACTATTTCAGAAAAGTTAGTTTACTCCTATGTTTCATAGTTCATGGGGATTAAAAATGTTTTCACAGTTTGTTTCAGAGAAAGATTTGCAACACCCAACATGTTTGTGTGTGCAGCAAAAACAAATTTTGAATGACAAAGCTACAAAGAATTGTAATTCAAGGGGATATTCCATTCTGCTTCTCAAACATACCTTGTTACCGGGTTAGTTTGCAATATACAAGAAACAGGAAGAATTTTATATTTTTTCACCTTGTTGTATGTGATGCTGTCAAACAGAGAAATTAATGAGAATGATCCTTTGATCTTGTCTTCATTCTCTGATAGTGATCGAACTCCTACTTCATTGTCTTCCCTTAAGACAGGTTGTACAACATGATCATAGAAGATTTTATCCTGCAAGGAAAAGAATCTAAGTGAGCTGAACAGAAAATACGTATTCTTAGGTAGATACTGTGGATTATGGTATTAGCACTAATAGAAATAGCCTGTCAATAAAGAAGGGATGATCCTTTTCCCTCTCCATAACTTCCCCTTGAGGTAACAAGGACTTTACACCCAATCCTAACATTTTCCACATGCTAATGATTTTGGCAGTGAAAATTTTAAATCTGAGATGACATTGGGCTTAAGCTTGACAAAGATGATTACACTTTAATCCTCTGGGAAGAAGAAGTCAGCTACATTAAACAGCAAATAAACAAACACTGAAAACTGAAAACATATAACTCATTTACATTGGTATGTCATTAGTATGCCACATTTTCCTCTTAAATTCTGTATTTCTCCTGCTGCAACCCTGAAAAATAATCCAAGAACTAAACACTTGAGTATAGCAAGGCTTAACTGTGCAGCATTTTGGCTGTTATCCAGCAAAAAAATACAGAAGGAAAACTGCTTCTTTGGCGTAAATCAGTGAAGTTCTCCTTTTGTCAAATGATTATTTATTTTCTCACAGCTGATTATCCATCCTATGACTGAATGTTAAATGACATAATTAGTTAGTTAAAGAAAACTAATAAATTTTTAAAACACTGTAGGCCACTTTGAGCACTTCCTCTTCTCAAGGAGAAGGACACAGACTTTTAATTAAAGGGATCAAATTTGTTGACCATTTTTTCTCTTTGTTAAGAGTCAGTGAATATAGTTTTCCAGGTTCACTTTTTAGCAGGGTGGTGATCAGTGACACAAAGTCTGGTTTAAGGCCAGTAACTAGCAGTGTACTCCAGGAGTCCAGTCCTGCTTAACATCTTCATTAATGGTTTGGATGATGGGGCAGAGTGCATCCACAGCACCAGTACATTCTGGGGGCTGACGGGGTGGAAAGCAGCTTGACAGAAAAGGACCTGGGGTCCTGGTGGACACCAAGTTCAACATGAGCCTGCATGGTGCCCTTACTGCTAGGAAGGTTAACGTTGTCCTGGGCTGTCCATCCTCAGAAGATGTCTGGACATGATCCTGGGCAACCTGCTCTGGGTGGTCCTAACTGAGCAGGGCTTGGACAAGGTGCCAATACCAGTATTCAAATTTACTTTACAGGCATAAATAAAATGGCAACCACTGATTTTTAGAAGGGAAAGCTTCAAAATAAGAAAATTAAAAATAAAAAGGAGACAAGGACTTACTTCCAATTTAAAATTCAGCTGGCTTTATGCTTTTCAATTATATTAAAATAATTGCACTACAGAGAATAAAGTGAGCTGTTGTTGAAGTTCAGAGGAAGAGGTTAGCACATCCTATGACCTAAAAATCATTCTCAAATAATTTGTTGGACATGCTTGTATTAGTTTCTAATTAAGCATGTAATTAAATACTTTGGCAAATTAGAGAAGGAAAGGGACAAATGGTATTCCATTTAAGTCAAATGAAAAGCACACTGGATTGCCTACAGTCACAGGCCTGCCCAAACTAAGGGCTTCTCCTTCCTTCAGAAGCTGAGGGCACTGTGCAGAGATATTTCTGAATGTACAGGCAAGTGCACCTCAGCTGATGGCTACTGTCAATGGAACCCATCCTCCTGCTGCAGGTTGATGGAGTTTTCCAATACAGAGTGGGATTTATGCTTATTCCCACTTGGGCAGAAAGAATGAGCTTTTACTTTCCCATCAGATTAGCTGGGGCTACGTGCACTACAATTTGCCTCATCCACAACCAAACATCCATGGACCTGATGAGGTAGAATGTCCCAGCTTAGACACTGCCCAGTAAATGTACCTGAGATACGGGGTGCCCAGCTCTCACACACAGAGCTCAGAAGCACGGGGAGAGAAACCATCACCATCAGAATCCAAGAAAAAACAGGTAAGTTTGTTAAATCAAGGACCTGGAGTATAACACCAACACAGTTCTTTAGATCCTTGTCACTACAGAGTCACAGCTCTCTAGCTGTCCTCTGTGCCAGGTGTAAAAGATCTGGGCATGATCACATCCCACAGCTGATAGAAGCCCTCAAGGGAAGAATCAAGAGCTGCTGTTCCCAACAGAGTGAAGATGCCATTGCCATTGCTCAATTAAATCCCATCTCCTGCATTTTCCTTTTCTCCCTACATGCTGGAACTTTAGTGCCTTAGCTTACTTAGTTCAGTAACTGCTTACCAGTGAAAGCTTGGGTTCAACAAAGGTAGCTCCCAGGTACTCAAAGTAAGACGCCAGCCCCTCATTAAGCCACAGATCATTCCACCAGTTCATTGTAACCAAATTTCCAAACCACTTTAAAAAAAAATAATTAAAAAAAAATGTCTTAATATCTTTTCAGATTGCTGTTTTCATTCATAGGTTAAACATATATCATCACTGAAGGAACTTTGTTTAACATGTACATGTCAACCAAATATAATGCTTTATATTCCTGCAGATAGTGAAAATTCAGTTGAAAAAGAGATGCATCTTGGAAAAAGTCAAATCAGTGATTTTTTTGCTTCGCCTACAATTTCATACCATGAACACATCAGTGCATTATGTCCGTATTCTACTCTATTTAATTTTAAACACTTCCCAATAAAATTTAAAGATCTAAAAGATCATATCAGGCTATGATTAAAAATAGGACATTTATCAAACAATTACAAAAACATTTTCCAAAGAGTCACTCATAAATAAAATGATAACTTTTGTTTTTCCATGTTCTTAAGAAAAGGAAATTGTCAAGGGGATAATAAACAGAACTGGGGAAATAACCATTTCCAAAATCAGCAAATCGCTATTCTGGTGAGCAACAAAACTTCCACAACAGCTGCTATGTACTCATATTTGGCAGTTCATATTTAAGAAAAAAATGATCATTTGAAGATTTGTACTTTATTTGTTAATTCTTAAAAGTTTGGACTATAGCTTTACTTTAAAGTTTATTTAAGTGCTGCCATTTATTTTATTGGCCTGCAATAAAGACAATCTGCTTATCTGAAGGTCTGAAAAGTTACAGACCTTGTCAGAAGGGTCTGTAAAGTGTACTAGCCAAGTTAAACTCTAGTGCTAACTTTGTTGATTAGGTGCTTTCTTCTGGCAAGGAACACTAAATTATACATGGTCAATTAAAAAAAAAAAAAAAAAAGAAAAAAAAGTGAAGTTTCATTAGTTTCATTGTCATTCCAAATCAAATAGCAACACCTCTGATAATCTCTATGAAAGTGTAAAATATGTTCATGTTTCATTTGCTGTGTAATATCACAGGCTTTCTTACAGAAAAACAAATTCATTTTGCAATATGCACGTGCAATCCCATTATGAGGTAGGACATATGAAGCCCATTCATTCTCCCACTGAAGTACCAAGTATACAGTATATAGACAATGCTGTCATGCCTAATTCCCTACAGTATCTTCTAGTATGGCATTCAGTTACAGTGTAAGATTAAAAAAAAAAAAAAAAAAAAAAAAAGTATTCTGTTAACAGTTTTTTATCAATGAGTCATATGCAGTCAGTATGATATGACAGGATATGGCAAAATCTGCTTTTAATATTGATCTATCAGCAGAACAAAAGATCACACGAATAGTCTTTCAGCCCTCTCGTGCTCATACCCCCTACTTTTAAGTCACTATTTTTCATCAATAATCAGTGACTGCATCATCAGGAACAGAAGGAAGAAAATTTATAGACAAATAAATGTACAGAATTTTTTACCACATGCCTGGTGTCCTAGCTCATGTGACACAATTATGGCAATCATTGCCTTTCTGCTTGTGAATTTATCACTTGGGAGGTACATCAGTGATGATTCCTGGAAAGTCATTAGCCCCCAGTTTTCCATAGCACCTGCTCCAAAATCAGGCAGTGCAACCAGATCTAAATTGATTCAAACAGAAAAAAAAAAAAAAAATGTATCTTAAAAATTTTTGGAAGTTAAATGCTCATATGATTTTATGATCACACTGGATAAGTATTCAGTGTGCAGTTAAAAGATAGTACATTTTTATCCTTTCTTTGCTATATTATGGCAACACCCTTGAAAATACTTTGCAAAATTTCCCCTTGTCATTATTCATCTATGACTGCCAATATTTCAGGGAGCTGTATAATAAATACCCACAAAGCCCACATCTGTCCTGTATCTTGTACGTAGAACACTTTTGAACAAAAACAAAGGCTGTATTCTACCTATGCAGGAAGCAGTTTTCCAGTTCAAATGTGGGAGCTGGAGGAAAGAGAGATGTGCCCTGGATGAACATCAAGGATCTCAGAGGAGGTTATACTGCTTGAGCTGAGTAGCAGAGCACAAACTTCACAAAAGGTACACGGAGTGTTTTTGAAGCAGACTCGAGTTTTTACTGAAATTCAGCAGACCAAGGACCATTTCCAATCCAAAATCTACTCAGTTAACATGTGCATGATACTGAACCCAAGCGAAGGAGACTGCATCTCAGCCAGGCTTATCACTGCAGGCTTACAGCAAAGCCAGCTTGGGGTGAAAGAGCTCACTTGTAACTGGATTAAACAACACCTGAAAACAAATCCATAAATATCCACAAATTTAAATGTGTTTATATTTTGGTTTGCGTTTTTAATTTGCAACAGAAATCTCTAGCATTTACAAGAAGCTATTCTTGTTTGAACTAATCCTATTGATTTTTAAGCAGAACTTCAAGGAACGTCAGTGGGAAAAGCAGCTGAAATGCAGTATTGCATTACTGTGGGGACTGTAACAGTATTAACAGCATTCTGTGACACTGTAATCCTACCTAACAGGAAATCTGTGATACTGTTCTACATCACTTTTGTGATATTTTAATAGTAATTAATTAACATATTGACGTTGCTGCTAAACAGAGGAATGCACCAGTGAAAAAAATAATTGTCTATAGTCCTTGGTTACCTTGCATGATTACTAAAATAATAAAGATTTAAAAGAGCAACAACTGCATGTATTATATTCTGTGTAGGTAGTGCAGTGAGTAAGTCTGTATATTATTCTTAACATACATATTACATTTACCCAGATGAAAATTTCTTTCTTTCAAGTGCCAAAATACAGATTTGACAAATAAGCACACTATCTAGTCAAAAAAGGGAGGAAATTCTTCTGCCCCAGTTCTACAGTCTACCAAGATCATGGGCAGGTCCTCAACTCGTTTCAAATAAGCTCTGCTTTCTGTGCTGTCAGTGTCCTAGCCATTTGTATAACAGAGCATGTTATACAAATTCCCCCATGACATCTGTGCTGAATGAAGCCTCTGTGAGTCCAAATACCAGCAGCAAACTGCACAGTGGGACCACATGATGGCACCCTTCTTTCTTGACTGAAGTGATTTTATGTCAATTTTAAACAGAAGTAATATTTTCCTACGGGAATCGTTTTCCAGGGATAAATGTGCATGAACATACAGTCAACTCAACAGTCAGGTGAGGACACACTGAAGAAAGCAAGGAATGTTTCGGGGAAGCATGTGTTACAGTAAGCAAGGATTTATTAGGCACACATGGGGACTCCAGCATCCTTGTCCTGTATGGCTCATTCTGGGATGCATAAACCAAATGAGTGAACAACTCCTTTTCCACTTTGTAGCCCTATCTGCCACTTTATTAGGAAATACTACTTTAAAGAATGAGCTTGATGTGAAGACAAGGGTGCTGAATGACAGGTTAGGAAGAGTCATGGTGCAGAAAGGAGAATTCAGTGAGTTAAAGCTTAAGGGTTTTATACCAGTAAGTTATAAGAAGAGAATACTGCAAGAGAACCTATTGTTTCTGTAAATGTTATACCATTAACAGCTATTTCTGGTCCATTTAAGAAAATAATGAACCTCACCTGTCTTTCGCAGCGGGTAGCTGATGTTAAGTAAGTCTTCCAGAAATGAAAATATTGGGCCCGTGATATTTAAAGCATAGTCAACATACCCATTTTTAATGGCCTCTTTCCGAGCCCAAATACGTATCTGCAATAAAAAAAGGAAGCATTATTTCAGACAGCCCTCATATTTTCATTTTCTTTGCTTCTCTTCTATGAATCATTGTTTGAAAATGCTGTCTGTCCACACCAGATCATGTAATGAGCTTTTCATGAAAAAAAATCCCAGCCCACATATTGCTGGACCTGACAAAATATGGCCCAGAGCCTAATCCTGCTAAAAATCAAGGAGAGTTCCAGCACTTCAGAAGGGCCAAGACTTGAATCCAGCTATAGATGATTGGACCAATTGGACTCCTAATTATTCTTTTATTAAATACAAGATGCTGTAAAACTACGCAGATCCACACATCTTAAGCCATCGTATTCCAGCCAGTGGGCATGGGTGGCAGACCTTCCACTATTTCGCAAAAAGACATGGAAGTTCAGAGAGCTTTTGCTATCTGAACAAACTAAACTCCTCTTGAGCTTTCTTTCTGTCTGAAACAGAAAACTGATTTCCCACTGCTGCTAGAGAGAGAGGAACCTCTGAGCAGAAGATCTCTGTACCTCTGAATAACGGAGACAGCAGCTGCAAGCTTTCTTTCCCAGTGCCCATTTGCTACATCATGGTACTGAAGCGGGCAGCTGTTTGCCCAAAATGACGAAGCAGACTGAGAAAAGTTTTATGTCTCCATCATGTATCTCTGGATGCAAGGACCCCTAGGTGCCTACCATGCTCAAAAGCTCAAAATTTCTTGCACCTAAATGCAATACAGGGTCTCACAAGGAGCTGCACAGCTAAACCCTAATAGCACATCAGGATTTAATTTAAAAGGGGAAAAATAAAGCATATTCAGTCAACAAAGTATTCTTAGCCTCTGAGCCCCTCTTTTCTGACAAGGCTTTAGAGGGGTTTCGAAGAACAAATCTCTTCATTTTACAAAACCTAAACATGATGGGCAGACTTAAAACCCTAATCCCAGTATGAGTTTTGAAATATAGTACACATATTTGGGTTGTAATTTACTTACTGGAAATAATAAAACAGATACAATGAACATGCTCACGCAAACACTGTGCAGGCATAAACTGAACACCTCTGAAACCTGGGGTCAAAATACCGTCTTACCCCCAACAGAGTATGGGTGGTGCCTTTTTGCTCTGAAAGAACACTAGTTTTAATGCTTTGTTTTGCTTACTACTGTCAGGAGACATCTGTCCAAGACAAATTTACCAGCCAGAGACAAAAGAACCCAACAGAATTTATGCAGGGGTCAGCAGGTATGACATACATGTCCAATCTTCACTTTAAAAAGCAGCTTATATTGTGCTTCCAGCTACACCTCTGCACTGTCCTCTCACCTTGTCCTGCCTTTCTGTAGTAGGATGACAGCGAACTAATCAAAGAGCTTGCACCATGATCTCATTTATGAAGAGTACCAAATGAAGGGTTTTATGCTTGACTTCACCCTTTGTTTTGGGAGAGCTTGTTACATCTCTTCCCTGATCACTTTCAACAAAAGAAGGAAAGCCAAGCACCTAGTGCCATTGCATTATTTTTTTCACAGCTTCCCTTAAGAAGATTTGGCCCTTGTAGTAGAAGGGGAAAACAGAATCCTCAGTGATGAAATGGCTTCAAACATAAAACAGACACTTTTAAAGGCTAAAAAATGTGCTCATTGCAGGGAAAATAAATAAATAAATAAAGTGGTTAAAATAGAAGTATAAAAAAAAAGGTTTGGAGCAGATTATTGCTTGTACAGAATTCATGACAGCCACCATCAAAAGGGTCTGAACAATAACGCACAGCACTTCAATGATTTGTCATAGCAATGGAAATTGATATTTTTTTTCCAACCAATATTGTTAAGAAGGTAACAAGATTCTGAATTTTGAACATCACCTTCTGCAGAGTAGCTGCCCTAAAGTCTTACCATATGGAACACATACCTACTTTTGGATTTGTATCTCTAGGCACATATGAAATGATCAGCATAGGATAATAAACTAATTGCTCCAAAGGAAAGCTTTCTGCAGAAATATCTGCAAGATAAATGTTAGCAGTTTTGCCATATAAGCAAATACTTTTAGAATGGAAAGCACAGTTAACGTCTCTGATATCTTCTAAAGCACATGATGCACCACAGAGCCAACTTCTGTCGTAAACTGCTATAATGTCTTATGCAGCCTCATATTTACCTCATTTCCCCGCTCAGTTCTGGTGACATAATCAAAATCGCAAATCACAAAAGCAGTTATATAAGTTGACATTTTCAACGAAGTGTTAAAGGTAGTAACAGTCCACAGGCTTCCATTTTCGTCCTTCATCTCAGATGTGTCTAGAAAAACAAATTAACGAAATAGTCAATCTATTGTTCTTCCAAAACAAACAAGGAATTAGTCTTTTCTGCATGTCTGTTTTTATTGTTGTTGTTACACCTCTTTTGATATACTGTATTTCTCCGCTAACTTCATATGCTTCTGGTAAAAGGCAAGCAGCCAAACTTCTTGCTACCACCATATATCAGTCATTACCTTTCATGCAAACATCCAAAATCCACTCTTGAACTTCTTTACTAAAGTCTTGGAAACTTATCAAACTGCGTCAGTTTTAGGATGTGGATGAACTGTGGACAAATTATCCTGTGGTGCATATCTCTAAAATGTATAATGTATTACCATTCAAATATACGTTATGTGTACCTGAGAGCTACGAAGTACTTATTCACATACCTTTCTTCTAAATGTGGGGTAAAATGGACAAGATTCTTAGGGGAAAAAAAATCTTCCAAGCAATTCTCATAGACATCCCATCCATTATAATTCCTAAATTACTTCGCTTCTATGCAAATCTCAAACTCTCCTTTTTATGGCTGAAAATTATTTGGGTGAAATAAAAATCATGGCACTGAAATGCAGGGAAAAAAAGAAAAGCCATTAAGAAGGAGGCAAGAGATCCCACAGAGTCCTGTAAGAACAGTAATTTATGGACTTTGCTTGGAATTTTACACCCAACATGAATCTCACATGACATGCCAGCAAGGGGCAGAAGGAGCATTTCCAGAGCGTTATAGTCCTGTTATCCTTATTCTGCACACACACAGAAGGCTGCAGTCTCTCTGCATGCTAAAACACTTTTTCATATGATGTAAATACATCTTAAAAGCAGCTTAGGATGAAATCCAATCCTTTAATACCACAATTACAGGCTTTGCATACTGGAGCTGCTGTTTTGCTTTAAGCAGATGTCATGCAGTAAGACAGACATGCTGACACTGCAGTAAATGCTAAGAATGAAGCACTGCATGGCCTCCAGCAGCCAGAGAAGAGCACATCACAACTGGCAGTATGGAATTATTGCCATCAAAGACATTAATTATGAATAACTCTCTCCAAATACTTAAGTTTGTAGACACAGATTTCTGCAGATTTTCAAGGTGTTAGCAACAGGCAATAGAATGGTGTTATATCAGATGATAAAGCTACAGTCTGTTCAGATGAATTTCACCCCTTTTATGGCAATTGAAAGAACAAACAAACAAACATAAGTCTACAGTTTTTTACCTACCAATAGCAGGCATGTTGGAAAGAGCCACATAGCATGGGTCGTGGATAATTCTGATATTAAACGTGGCCTTCATGGCAGGCTCATCAAAACATGGATAAACTGTCCTGGCATATGTTGGTTCCAGTTGGGAAGCAATCAGCATGCTATATTGAAAATACAAATAGGATAAATCCAGCATGCTACAGTTGATGAAAATCAATATACTGTGCATCAAAATGCCAAATACAAAGCAAAAAATTAATCACATGGATATGCAGGTTTAAAAGGGTCTGGTTATTACTTAAAGTCTTGATCAAATCCCGACACTGAGCAGACAGCTCAGCTTGGATGTTTCTAGAGAAAACAAGTCTTTTTTAATTAGTTTATGGTTTGGGTTTGTTTTTTTTTTTTTTTTTTTTTTTTTTTAATATCTGGAAAAAGCTCGCAATTTTCTTTTTTAATTAGTTTATGGTTTGGGGTTGGATTTTTGTTTTGTTTTCTTTTCTTTTCTTCTGTTTTATATCTGGAAAAAGCTCCCAATTTTCAATATTTGAGCTTTTCTAGTTCAGTTATTAAGACAGAGTTGATTAAAGATTTGCACATAGCAGGCAAGTGCTCAAAAGTGATACAGTGCCAACTGCCATAATTTGTTCTCCAGGGGTCGGTGTTGGGGCCCATCCTCTTTAAAATCTTTATTGATGATTTGGATGAGGGAATTGAGTGCACCCTCAGTAAGTTTGCAGATGACACCAAGTGGGGGGGAAGTGTTGATCTGCCAGAGGGTAGGAAGGCCCTGAAGAGGGACCTGGACAGGATGGGTCAATGGGCAGAGGCCAGCGGGATGAGGTTCAACATGGCTAAGTGCCAGGTCCTGCACTTGGGGCACAACAACCCCATGCAATGCTACAGGCTTGGGGTGGAGTGGCAGGAAAGTTGTGCAGAGGAAAAGGATCTGGGGATGTTGGTTGATGCTCACCTGAACATGAGCCAGCAGTGTGCCCAGGTGGCCACAAAGGCCAATGGCATCCTGGCTTGTATAAGAAACAGTGTGGCCAGCAGCACCAGGGAGATGATCATCCCCTTGTACTCATCTCTGGTGAGGCCGCACCTCGAGTGCTGTGTTCAGCTTTGGGCCCCTCACTACAAGAAGGACATTGAGGTGCTGAAGTGTGTCCAGTGAAGGGCCTGGAACACAAGTCCTGTGAGGAGTGGCTGAGGGAACTAAGGTTGTTTAGTCTGGAGAAGGGGAGTCTCAGGGGAGTCCTTATTGCTCTCTACAGCTACCTGAAAGGAAGTTGTGGGGAGCTGGGGGTCAGCCTCTTCTCACAGATAACTACTGATAAGACTAGAGGGAATGGCCTCAAGTTGTGCCAGGGAAGGTTCAGGTTGGAAATGAGGAGATGTTTCTTCTCAGAAAGAGCAGTCAGGCATTGGGACGGGTTGCTCAGGGAGGTGGTGAAGTCACCGTCCCTGAGGGTGTTATGGAAAGGTTGGATGTGGTGCTTAGGGACATGGTTTAGTGGGTGATAGTGGTGGTAGGGGCACAGTTGGACTATATGATCTTGAAGGTGTTTTCCAGCCAATGATTCTATGCTTCGAATTACAATCTCTCTATACATCTGCTTACCTAATGCATGCTGTCCTATTTTAATGGTTTATTTTAATAAAAAATTGTACACAGTATGTATCAGGTAACTGTGAATAGATGCACTTGCACAATTCTATCAAACCACACAGAGAAGAATGTCCCACTGCATTGTCAAACCCAGGAGAATATACAAGATCATTTTCTACCTTACACTGTGCAGCTTTGACCCATTTGGGGCAAATCTTTGTGGCATGGTGGCTGGAATCAAGATGTCCAGTGGCCATGATGATGGAATCACCATGCCTAGTGGCCAAAGTTTCCATAAAGAGCTATAGATGTGGGCTGTTCAAATCAAGGCATCTTTACCGAGTGTTAGAAAAAATATGACTATAATGTTTCTCAAAGCCCCATACCTATCAGCCCAAAGGCAACAAGGAAGACTCCATAGGAATCTTACTTCTACACACGTAAATGAAGGGAGCAGTGATGCACATGCTAAAAGTGAGCAGAACAGGCAGACAAACACATAAACTTCAGACTATCAAACCTTCCAGAAAGTTCAAAACCAAACTTAGTAGTCCCAGCAGAGGATACATGGATGGCATGGTCCTCTTGTTCCAGTGACCCTGATGCTATCACAAGGCCAGTATTGTTCAGCTGTAGCGGAGATGTTCCCAGACACTCAGTTCACAAATCTAGTGTTCACGCTTAGCATAGAATCACCCCAAACAAGACAGACCATCAGGAAAGTATTTATACAGTAAGTAACAGTATATAACAAGTCATAACTGCACTGCAGATCTACACTATGTGCACAGCATGACTGCACCTGGTTGTGATATACAGCTTTGGACCATGTCTGAGACATGAGGACATGAACCTAAGGTTCTGTGTTTTGAGATTCCTTTTTTCAGTACCTGAAATGAATGGCATAGATTTCCATTTATGTGTACACCACTTCACAGAAGACGTATTGCATTGTGTGCAAGTTGACCCAAGGAGACAAGCTGGCAAAACCCAGCAATACTTTTCACCCCAAGATCAGCCCTTGCTAAATCTGTGTGTTTTGAAAGATGTTTGGCTGCTGCCATAACTTTGGTCAAAGCAACTGTACTCTCAAAACGTGGTATCCTTTGCATTTAGCAGACATGCTGTGATGCTGTACCACAATACAATTTATGTCATATAAAAGAACCCATGTGGAACATGTGCCGTCACCAGGTGACAGCTAGGACCACAATGCCCCTTTTAAAGTGAGAAAGCAGCATGATGCATTTTACTTTTTGCCTATCAGTGCAGAAGATGTCCTTGATGGACCTGGCTCCCTGCAGAGTCATGCATGTGTTGTGCTGCCTTGCTGTGTCACCTCCCCCCTGAGGTGCCCAGTGACACAACATGACTCTACCTTCTGCTGGGGTTGTGCAAGCAGCAAAGATGGTTATCCCCTGCCTTCATCAAGGGAATCAATCACAGAAATACTCTTGCTCTAATCACTGTCTTCCCATGCAGAAAAGTATGCTGTTGTGCATTTGATTATCATTCTAGAAAAGATGGAGCAACCTCATGACTTTGAACTGTGCAGCACCAGAGACATCACTGTCTCTGCAGGCACCAGACCAGCAGAAACTAACACAGACACTTTAGCAAATTTACCCACAAGAAATTCTTATTCAGGAGCACCAAATAGCAGATAGTGGACTAAAGCATCAACATTAAACAGGAAATTTGAGGGCAGTTTAAATGTTATTTTTAAGCAGGTCTCCAAATAATAAAGATAAATGAGAATGTTTCATGCAAGTTACACAAAAAATTGGCATTTTACACACACATTACCTCATATCATTTGTCAGAATGAGTCATCATTGGGGCTCTTTTTTGCTTGTTTAAAAAAAAAAAAAAATTGAAGGTATTAGCATGAACTGAATTAATACCAAACTGTATTCTACATTATAATTGTATCACAAAACAAATTACCCAAAAGGAATTTCATTTTCAACAAAGCTTGATATTGCATAAGCAAACAAAAAAGTTCCTCTCTTGCTCCTGTACCTTTGTGCCTAGTTTTCTTTTTCTTCCTTAATTATAATGCCTCTTTCTTCCTATAAAACAAGATCAAAGACATGCTACTTTTAAATAAAGAGAAACAAACTGATAACAGGATCTCTTAGACTAAAGCTTTGACAATTTGTACTATATTTTATTATTATTATTTTCAGTCAGTGAAAATAACAAGAAAGGGAAAAATGAAGCATGATTCATGTATAGTCTATAAATACCTCATGGACACTGCTTCACCTGTTTATATAAAACAGCATCATTGTAAAAGAAATGTGTCATGTTGATGCAAAAGAAGTTGTTCTTGCAAAAATGCTTCCTCACTGAGGTGATGTTATATGTAATATTGATAATATTACAATACAATTGTAAGATTTTTTTCTGTGCTAACATATATTAGATCTGATTTCTTTCACTTTAAAAATATGTAAGAACTAAATGATTTAGCAAACCCTGAGGTGGCTCAAAGTACAAGGGTATTACAGTGAGCAGAATCCTGTTCTGTGCAGTGGCTGACCCACTAGTCCTTTTCTCAGGCAAATGATATTCAGGTATTTATTTAAATTGTTGATGTTGTGGTTTAACCCGACTGGCAGCTAAACACCACACAGCCGTTCGCTCACCCTCCCCCCTCCCTCTCTGGGATGGGGGAGAGAAACGGGAAAGTGAAGCCTGTGAGTTGAGATAAAGACAGTTTATTAAGATAGAAAATAATAATGATAATAATAATAATATGTACAAACAAGTGATGCACAATGCAATTGCTCACCACCCGCTGACCGATGCCCAGTCCAACCCCGAGCAGCCGGCCCCCCCAGCCCGGCTAGCCACCCCTATATATTGTTCAGCATGACGTCAGATGGTATGGAATACCCCTTTGGCCAGTTTGGGTCAGCTGTCCTGGGTTTGTCCCCTCCCAGCTTTTACTGCACCCCCAGCCTGCCCGCTGGCAGGACAGAGCGAGGAGCTGAAAAGTCCTTGGCTTAGTATAAGCAGTGCTCTGCAGCAATTAAAACATCAGCATGTTATCAGCACTCTTCTCATCCTAATCCAAAACATAGCACCCTACCAGCTACTAGGAGGAAAAATAACTGTCCTAACTGAAACCAGGACAGTTGACAATTAACACTGGACTAGAACTAAAAGCAACCTAAAAACACCTTCCCTCCACCCACCCTCTTCCACCTCCTACCCCTGAGTGGTGCAGGGGAACACAGGGAGTGGGGACTGTGGTCAGTAGATAGCACTTCATCTCCACCGCTTCTTCATGGTCCCTCTCTGCCCCTGCTCCACGTGGGGTCCCTCCCACGGGATGCCGTCCTTCCCGACCTGAGCCTGCGGGGGCTGCCCACAGGCAGCAGCTCTTCAACAACTGCTCCCACATGGCTCCGTACCATGGGGTCCAGCACGGGTCCCCCACGGGCAGCAGCTCCCCCCAGGCCCCCTGCTCCTGCGGGGGCTCCTCTCCACGGGCTGCAGCTCTGGCCCGGGGCCTGCTCCTGTGGGGGCTCTCCATGGGCCGCAGCCTCCTCCAGGCCACATCCACCTGCTCCAGCGGGGGCTCCTCCACGGGCTGCAGCATGGAGATCTGCTCCATATGGGACCCATGGGCTGCAGGGGGACAGCCTGCTCCACCAGGGGCCTCTCCACAGGCCCCAGGGGAACTGCTGGAGCACCTCCTGCCCTCCTGCTGCACTGACCTGGGGGGCTGCAGGCTGGTTCTCACCCCTCTCTCCCAGCTGCTGTTGCCCAGCATTTCATTCCGGAACTTCCTTAACTCTGCTCTCCCAGATGCCCACCCAGCGTCACTCCCTGGCTTGGTGCTGGGTCCTTTGGATGGGTCCTTTTTGGAGTAGCTGGAGCTGGCTCTGCTCTGACATGGAGCAGCATCTGGGCTCTGCTCGCAGAGGCCACCTCTTGCAGTCCCCATGCTACCAAACCCTTGCCACATAAGCCCAGCACACATAGAGCCCCCACTTGACAGCACACTCACAGTTATCCTGCTAAGCCTGGAACAGTGTGCATGAGCTTAATCACAGCAGTGCAGTATAAGCATGTAGGATGATGTTCAGTCTAACCTCCTGCACAGCTTATGTTTGCACCAGTGCTGCTAAAGAAGGGCAAAGACGGTTTCTGAATCTTTCTGCCTACCCTGACCTGGCATGACTCTACCAGCTATTTGCAGAACACAGATTCCCATTTCAACAAGAAATCTTTACAGATATTTAGTGCTGGTGAAGTAGGGTCATCCTCCTCTTTCACTTCCTTTGCTGTTGCAGTCACTGTAGACATGGACTATGCAGTATTAATGCGTAGTGCTTCCATTTTTCCAGAATTTTTTCATGTGTAAGACCTGATTGAGTGGGTAGTATAAATTCTCAATAACAGTAAATAATGCACAGTCTCCAATGATCAATCTGATTGTGAACAGTTTCTATGTTTCTGTGAATTTCTGGAAATTCAGTAAAGTTTGGGTTTTGCTTTATTCTGACTTCCACAGAGGTCAGGCTAGCATTTCTGAAAATAGCAGGGAGTTGCAAATGGATTTTCTTCACAGCCTCACCAGTACACTTCTGCTCTGACTTGGAAGGACAGGGAATGAACAACTCTTCATGTCAAACACCTAATTCCACCAGCCCTCCAAGAACAACGTGGGCATCTGAGCAAGAAAGCAGGAGGTGCCAAAGATCAGACACAGATTTCAGGGACTTCACTTCTCTTTAGGATCTAGCTGTCTACTGAAAACTTGCGTTTCTGTGCCTAAACTTTTCTGAAATGAGAGGTCCCTGGTGGTTCCAGAAGCACAAATTACAAAACCACTAAAACTTCTAGCGCATGCAAGAAATACAGGAATCTGTTTGACCGCAAATAAACAGCACATTGTCTGCTGCAGCTGGTGGTTTCAGTTACAAACTGAAGTCAGAAGCCTGTGCAGGAATTAGATCCCGAAGGTCTGATGGAGCCAGGTACAAGTCCCTGCGGAAGAGCTACAGGGCTGTCCACAGGAGGTAGTGGTTTCCTTGCAGAATAGTAATGGGCTTTGTACTGCAGCCTGGAGCGGAAAGACGCGGAATGTTTGTAAATTGCTCCTGATCTATATAACCCATCGGAATACAGCTTCTTCCATCATTAACAGCTTGCTAGAGCTTACTAAATATGTTCATCACAATGCACCTCATCCAAAATGGGGATGGCAAAACCCCTTAAGTGTAACTGGACCCCATCATATTAGGAAACTGCTGGTAAAGTGATGATTTCGTTCTTAGCAAAGGAAAAAGAAAAAATAACAAGGTAGTGTTGCATACTCTTGATTCAGAGAAAGCCCTTTTAAAGCGGGAAGATATGCAAAATCCATTCAAGAACATCAGGAATGTGGGCAGGAACAAGTAACCAAAACAATATGTTTTATCTGCAATCAGTGGATTTCCTTTGATTTATTTCAGTGTCTGAACACCACTGGCATTGCTTTAAACTGGACTGCAGTCTCACATTTCCTTAGTGCTTCATGATAAGCTAAGAATTAAATGGAACAATTGCCACAAATACTTTAAACAACTTGAAATCAAATGATACACATTATTTCAATGATATTAAAATACTTTTTCTTATTTTCTACTGTGGCAGCAGAGCTGACAATAGCCAAAAACGCTTGTTTGTTTTGGATTCTCTGAACTGTACACAGTATGAATTGAAATCAGTCTAATTCACTGTTTCTTAAACAGTTTTTGACTGAATTAATATGGCACCATAAAGTACATTGATATTGTATTAAACGATTAAATGATTGTTCCATTCTTATTTAGATTTTTTTTTTTAATTATGAAAGTTAGGCAAAGAATTTGGGTTTTCCTTATATCAAAAGTTGCACAAATATACCTGTAAATGACACTCAGTGAATGAAGAGATAGCAACTGAAATAATAATAATAATAATAATAAAGATAATCATAAAATAAAAATCTATTTCCTAAAATCCCTTAGTAACATACTGTGCTTTTCTCTAAGGATAACCAACTTATCTCCTTCCTCTTAAAATAAAAAAGGCTACTACTTGTTATAGAGAAGTCACACGGTTCTCTTCTGTTTCAGTACAAACTATTCATTTCACGGCTTGTGATTATTAGTGCTGATACAGTGACATGCACATATGGATCCTGCAGGTAACTGAGCATAGCTCCACAAACTGCTTGAGGGAGTTTACTTCAGTGAACTCATTAGTGGGCCGGGAGCCAAGAACACTTGAATTTTAACTCTAGCTTCCTTTCCGACTTGCTTCATGTCCCGCAGCAATTCACCGCATCTTTAATTATTAGAAAGTACCTTTAAGTATAAGTACCTAGAAGTACCTTTAAAATAAGCACTTTTCCTGTCCCTACATTAAGCACCTATTTTGAGAAACTCGCCTGCAACCAGAACTATTGAAATCACAATCTTAAGCTTCACTTGTCTGCAGGAAATTTCACATCCAGAATGAAAAGCACCCTGAGAAGATTCCCAACTAAAATAAACAAATAAGCAAGCAAGCCTTGCTTTGGGGACAAAAAGCTGATTTGAGTGATGTCCAGCAGGTTCACGCTGCCCCAGTCCCACTCCCACAGGGCAAAAAGCAGAGGACTGGGGACGGGGGATGGGGAGTGAGGGGGAGGAGAAGATGGTGCTGGGCAGTGCTCTCAGCAGGTGGGGGTTTTGAGGTTAGGGATGGGAATTGGGGTGGGAATGGGGTTGGAGATGGGGTTGGAGACGGGGCTGGGACAGGGATAAGGATGGAGTTGGGGATGGGAATAGGGATGGAGTTGGAGATGGGGTTTGGATTGGAGATGAGGATGAGGTTGGGGTTGGAGAGGGGGACAGGGTTGGAGACAGGGATAGGGATGGGGTTGGAGATGGGGTTGGAAATGGGGTTGGAGATGGGGTTTTAGACAAGGATGGAGACGAGGATGGGGACGGGAATGGGGACGAGAACAAGGACGGGAACAGGGACGGGGACGCAGACGGGAACGGGGCTGGGGTTGGAGTTCATGACGGGGTTGGGGACGGGACTGGGGTGACACATCCTCCTGCACACCGCAACCCGCAGCCCCTCGCGGTCAGGCGTGGAGCCGGAGCCCACGTCTCCGCAAATCTGCCGCCGATGCCGCCTACCTGCTGCGGCCCTGGTCGGTGTAGCGGGTGAGGAAGAGCCCGTCCAGGTCCTCCTCCAGGTGGCCCTGGAAGCCGAGCTGCAGCATGTAGCGCCGCCCGGCCCGCAGCCGCCCGCGGAGCTCCAGCACCGCCACCTCTCCCGCCGCCTCCTGCCGCAGCTCCGCCACCTCCACGGCGGCTCCGGGATCGGGCAGGGACCCCCGGACGGCGTCTCCGGGCTCGGGCAGGGGTCCTCGTACGGCGGCTCCCCGGCTGCGCAGCCCGGCGCTGTGCAGCACCACGGCCCGCGTGTCCTGCCGGCAGCGCACCGTGATGTTCACCTGCCCGACGAAAGAGAAGGGTCCCGCCTGCCCCGGCCGCACCCGCGGCCACAGCTCCAGGTCGTAGTGCAGCGGCAGCAGGTGCCGGGGCAGCCGCCGCCACGACGGGACCCCCGGAGGAGCCCCGGGGACACCGGCCCCACCCGCCACCCCCTCGGGGGGCGAGGGGAGCGCCGGGGGCGCCTCCTCCCCGCGGCAGCGCCCGTAGAGGGCGGCGAGGGCCAGCAGGGCGGCCAGCAGGGCCAGCAGCACCGCAGCCAGCAGGGCGGCCGCACGGCGCCCCACGTAGAGCCCCGAGCCGCCGCGGGCGCCCATCACAGCTGCTCGGCCGGCCGGAGCGCCCGGTACTTACGGGGCGGCGGAGCCCGGGGGGCGGTGCGGGGGGCGGCGGCACCTGCGGCGGGAGGGGGTGGGATGGGGACGGAGACGGGGATGGAGATGGGGAAGGGGATAGAGGATGGGAATGGGGATGGGGACGGGGATGGGGAGGGGGATGAGGATGGGGACGGGAATAGGGATAGGGATAGGGATAGGGATATGGATAGGGATAGGGATAGGGACGTGTATGGTTATAGGGATGGGGATAGGGACAGCGATGGGGATGGGGATAGGGGGGTGAGGATGGGCATGGGAGGTGGGGGGTGGTCCCTCGCTTCTCCCCCCGCCCCCTCTGCCCACACCGCGGACGCTCCCGTCGCTCCGCGCACGCCGACCACCCCGAAATGGCTCGGGGGATCCCATGCGGCGCTGCCGTCCCGGAGCAGTACCTAAACGGGCGGCAGATGAGCGCCAGCTTCAGTCGCGATCGCTTCTCGCAGCCCTGCCCGCCGGTTTTGCTCGGTTGCAGCTTATCCCCTAAAACACCGCGAGCCCCGCAGCAGCCGGGGCAGCAGCCAGGAGCAGCGGCCTTTGCATGCCAGAGCCTCGGGCACTCACAAATCTCGATGGCAGGCAGTTTTCCCCCTCTCCTTTTCCTTTTTCTTTTTCAATTTTTTTTTTTTTCTTTGCTGTTGTTCTGACCCATTTTCTTGGGCTCTTGGTTCACACAACAACCGCCCCCCGATGCCAAACCTGCCCCCGATGCCTGCAAAACTGAGGCGTTTGGGTTAGGTATTGCCCTCTGTTCTGCCACCACAGGTAAACCCGAGACGGCTAAAGTAAATTCACCTCAAAGACCTCACTAAAGGCCATCCCTTCTGATAATACATGTGTTAATTGAGGGAGCTGACCTTCCCGTGGTCATGTACAGAAGGCAGGTATTGCTTTCCTCCCACTGGGCACAGCAGGGCTTGCTGCTGCAGGTCTAGGAGACAGCTCCATGACACCAAAGAAAGCTTCTGGACCCAGCACCGGCCATTTGTTTGTCAGCCCGTCCCACTGGCTGAGGGCTTGCCTCATCGTCCTCCTGTCCCTGTGCCTGTGCTGCCATTACTCACTGGCTTCCCAGCAGGCTGGCTTCTCGCACTGCCCCACTTCCTTCTGCTGTCTTTCAGGTGAGTTGCGTGTTCTTACTTCTGTTTTTGTGCTTCCCTCCCCATTTTGCTCTCATTTACCACTCATTTAACCCAGTCTTTCCTTCCACCACACCTGGGACCTGTTTCTTTTGTGCTCTTCCCACTCTGCCCTCCATCCTCTCACCCTTCTCTCATTGCACATGCCTCACACACCTCTGCTCTTCACCCTGCACATCAACAACTTCTCCATTTTCTTCCAGCATGTCTGGCAACATCTGTTATTTTGCTGTAAGGCTCCAACAAACTGCAACATCGCCAAAGGACAGGGCACTCCTTGGAGGTCCCTGGACCTGCAGCCCTGCATTAACAGCCCTTGCACCTGCATGACCCACCACAAGTCACTGGAATGACTGCACAGAAAATGTTCTCAGGGGTTCTCAGGAAGGCATCTTTTTCCTCTCACTGCCAGGAAACTGTTTGCAGGTATCCTCTGCAACGGTGTCTGCAGGAAGCCCAAGTACAAGTGCTGATGCACTAAGGAGCCTGGGTAAGATGAGTGGTCAAGAACTCCCAAAAGGTCAGGATGGTGCTGCAAAGGAGGAGATGACAGGGAGAAGAAATTGTAGAAGGGCACCAGCTTTTCTAAGGCAAAAGCCCACACACTGTAGAAAATTATAGAGGATTTTAATGTCCTGCATTCCAAATACAGCTTCAACATTGTTCAGTAAAAATGTGCTTACCCACTCACCCCCCAGAACAAGGCACTGGCAAAATCAAAATTGTGAGCCATTTCATTCCATGTCTGCAAAAACAAGCAGGACTGCTTGGCAATATGCATGAAAACTGCACAGACCCCGGGGGGGAATTTGCCCTTCTTAATGGTGCAGGATCTGTTTTAATGTTTACAAATCATAGCCATTAAACATACTTTATTTTCTCTTGCTTGCAGTGGAGAATTCAAACCTATTCCTTTCCTAAGTTAGCATGTAATAAAAGCACAATAGTAATGACCTACAATACGTATTTTTAAACGTGTTTTTTAACCTCTTCTCCCAAATGATTTAGAACAGTTACCCTCCAAAGCAAGTGATGCACGGCTGTGGATTCCCCCCCACTGGTGACACAGACACTCACTGTTTGAAAAACTTTTGGTGCAGTACAATACAGGCAAGTAGCTTCTTTTGCAGATAATACCGTTTGCCATCCTGATGAGTGCATTTACATAGTTAAGGTGTCTGAACAATGTGTTCCTGCAGTCAAAGCTGTGGCAGTCATGGGCTGGGGACAGGTACCGTGGCCATGACATCTCAGAGACAATTCCATGTTGGGCAACAGGTCAGCCCCAATCCTGACCTTGGGTGGAAACAGGGGACTTGTGTTTAAGTCAGCCAAAACCTCTAGTACACACCTGGAGGTAGAAACAAATCACCTGTTATAAAAGGACTCAGAGAGCTCTGTCACTCTGAAGGACACCAAAGCTCCTGACAAACTTAACTATCTCATTCCAGCCTAAGGGGTCTGTGCCATGTTCGCTGGCTGTTCAAAGTCCCGTTGATGTTCCCTGAATTTTAAACAAGAGGAAAAGGTCACATATGGCAGCACCGGTTCTCCTATCCACTAAAACACAGAAACGTAAACTACACTTCACGTGCCAGTTGGCTGGGAAATTTTGTATGAAATTCCAACTAGCCAAATACTGCAATCACCCATGCTTGTACTTCATCAAGATTTTCAGGTTGTTAGTACTGTTTTCATAAAGAAATACTGTGCCATCATCGCAAATGATAGACTAAATGATAAGAAAAAGGATAATCATATCCTTTAAGTAAAGTGACATAGTTGTTAGGCTGAAAGATGATTTCCTATGTCATATTGTTAGTGTTTTGTTCAACCTGATTTAAGAGTTTCCAAGAGCTTAGCAGTTCCAGCAGTGGCACTGCTCCTGATCGACTTTGTTTTTAACAGAATTGTAGATCTTGTTTTCTCTTCGGGTTTTATGGAGATGCCTCATTTTTGCTGTATTTACAAAGCTAGAACAATACTTCTCCTCGGCATGAAGGATTCATGTGTACCACCTACACTCATGTCCATGAAATCTGCTTTTATTTTTGTTTTTATTTTTATTTTTATTTGAGCTGTTTGTTTTACGGACTATAATTTCCTGTGCAATCTTTGTTTTCCTTCTCTAACTGATCCAATAAGATATCAGAGCTGAAAATGTTGTAATGCCTGGTAGTATCTTTGGCAGGAGCTATTCCATAGGAGATGCTGAAGTTGTAGACATTTCCTGCTGCTCTGTTTGTTTCATTTAGTGGATATTTCAGGGTTACCAGACATCTGAAGAAGTGTCACATATAGGTGGGCAAAATTAACATAGCTGTAAATATCCACAGTGAGACAAGCATGAGCTGTTGAGGACCGTAACTTCTTACCAGGCAACTGAAAGAAGTACTCAGCTTTCCTGGAGGCTTAGGATGGCTACTTTTTGTCCTCTTTCAAGGTGAATGTATCTCCAATATCAAGGTCAACATAGGTGTTCCTAGTTAGCAAGAAATTGGGATTAGAGTTGATAGGAGGATTCCTTTTCATAATAAGGAGAAAACAACGCCAGAAGTTTTTCCTCAGTATTTTGAACAGGACACTGAAAATCCTCCAGCTGTCTCATAGACCACCAAACCTTGCAAAAATTTGTTTTTAAATTTTATTCTTGTTCAAGGGACCAGCCATGAACTTTTTCCCTCACTGACTGCCTCTTTGGAGCTATGTATCAACATATTGGTTTGGGCCTTCCAGAGCAAACAGGAGGCAGCACAACAGTCTCAGGTAAACACTGCTGTGGAAAAGTGAGCAAGAGGGCAAAATCAAGCACTAGTGCTACAAAAATGATCAGAGGGCTAGAGCACCTCTTCAGTGAAGAAATACTGAGAGAGCTGGGGCTCTACAGTATGGAGAAGAGAAGGCTTCAGGGAGACCTCATTGCGACCTTCAAGGTCGCAGGAAATCTGGTTACAGGAAATCTGGTAAGGGACACTTTGTTAGGGAGTGCAGTGATAGGACAAGGAGGAATGGTTTTAAACCAAAAGAAGGTAGGCTTACATTAGATATAAGGAAGAAATCCTTCACTCAGAGGGTGGTGAGGCACTGGCACGGGTTGCCCAGAGAAGCTGTGAATGCCCCATCCCTGGAAATGTTCAAGGCCAGGCTGGATGGGGCTTTGGGCAACCTGGTCTGGTGGGAAGTGACCCAGGAAGGTCCCTTCCAACACAAACCATTTTATGGATCTGTGATTCTGTTTTAATTTCACTGGATACTTCTGCTTGTGAAGGACAATATAGTAAAACCTAAATTATTAGGTATTTAGTAACACCTAAATTAATTAAATTATTACTAATCCAAAGTGATGAACCATAAAACAGAGTATCGGCAAAAAGATTGTGTCAGTTGGGTGGAATTTCACTCAGAGCTGGAGAAGGCTCCCTCCAAACATCCCAGGGTGCTCAAACATGCAAGAGAGGCCTGCAGCCCTATCTGCATGTATGACACCTGTGAGAGTTACATCCCCTGAGGAGGGTCACAAAACCATCTCCAGGGAACACAAGGCGCTCCACTGAACAAAACAGAAAGTAACAAAGAAGTAACAACAGCAGACCTGAAAGCCACTATCCAGAATATGAACAGGAGATGAAAATTACAGGAGGCTGTCCTAGCTGGAATTTAGGAGGCCACAGTTTTATCAGTAATTTCTTTGTATAGTTGGTAACTCTATCTATCAGCTGGCTTCTAAGCTGTTGTGGGCAATCAGTAAGACTGATAAAACCAAATCTTGCAAGTGAGGATATACAGGAAAGAAGTGTATCATGTTCTTACCTGTTTGCTTAGCAGGAAAAATTAAATTAACAATGCACTGTTAATTAGAATTAAGTTTTGAACATCTTTTAAGGCTTTAATAAGAAAAAGATGAGTGAATGCATGAATCATTTGCAGCATGTGAAGCTCTCTTCCAAATTGAATTTAATTTGTGTGTGTGATCTTTAATATTTTCTGCTTGTCAGTGCATTTAGAAACAACTTGAATAGATATCAAATTTTCTCCAAATGTGCCAAAATTGCTGGGCTTGTGCCTTGTGAGACTGCATGAAAACAAACATTTGGTCAAACATTTGACCAAAAATTACTTACAAGTGGATTTATTTTTTTTTTAATGGCATTGAATGTCAGTAGATTGATATTGCTTAATGTGATGAATGGTGGCATTTTCAGAGTTTTTGACCTTTTTTATCAAGTGCTTTTTTATTCAGTTTTCAGATGCCTAATATTTTTCTGTCAACTTCACTTAAACGAACCACCAATGTGGTATTTGTCCCCTGAGTGCTAGGCGTGCTAAGATTTACCAGCTCTCCAGAAGGAATAGAAAATTGAGGAAATGACATATTGAGACACCATAAACTATTCCTCACCCATAGAGACAGACCAACAACATTGGACCTAGGACATGTGTCTCCTCTCATTTCATCTGGTTTTCTTGCAAGCAGGGCTCTTGTATGGTATGCAGGCCTGAGATTGCAACAGCCCAGTACAGGAAATGCTTCACAAAGCATACTTCAGCCTAGAGACACACAAGGAACCAAAAGAGAAATAATAATAATAAAAAATAAATAAATAAACTTGGAGCATCAGTCTTGCTTTCCTGTTGCTATGAGGAAGATAGCAGAAGAGTGAGTCATGACTGCTCCTTTTGGAAATAAACATTTTATCCTCATGTGGCAGGTTCCAGCCAGCGTGGCTGTCCAGCTCGGTGGGCAGCGCTCAGTCCTTCTCTACTTCTGAGGCCAGTCTCCCAGTCATTTCTATTACTGGGTTCTGGTTCACACTGCAGAGAAGTTTCAGGGTGCACTAACTGGATTACTTTCAATTGAATTAAACCAAAATCTCTAAATTGGAAAGATATGGATTTGTAGGGTGGAACAACCAGTGGATAAGGAATTGGCTCAATAGCTGTGCCCAGAGTGTGGTGGTCAATGGCTCTATGTCCAGGTGGAGGCTGGTGATGAGCAGTGTCCCTCAGTGGTCTGTCTTGGGACCAGTGCCTTTTTCTGCTTCACAGAATGTGGTTGTATCTTGTGATCAAATCGGCCAGAGATCTGTGCCTCCCTACAAATTCCAGAGAGCCTACTTCAGGCTTGAACCTGGTGTATAAATGGAGGAAGACAGCTCCTTTAAAGCGTTCTCCTTGCATCTCAGAGCACAGAGTTCAGCGTTGCTCTCATGGTGCAGCCTGCAATCCCACTGCACTTCTCTGTTCCTCATTGCCAGTTTTGCTCTTACAAAACCACCAGGGCTGTCTGATATGTTCACACATAAAAGAGGAAGGTCCCTGCCAAAGCCTGTATGGTTGGATAGCAAATAGTTTATTGGAAAATATTTTTGGAAAATATTGATGGCTGGTGAAATGCAACATGTAACAGGAAAATCCATATCTGACAGAAGTTGTGGAGCAGTATTGAAAACCATGAATTTCAAAATATGATTCATAAAACCTTTTTGTGGGAGACACATGAAGGGCAACACCCATGGCTGTCATACAGATCACTTTCTTACAGAGAATGCGACACAGAACAGGACACAGAAATAGGACTCACAACAGAACAGGAGTAAAACCTTTGCCTAAAACACATCTTTGTGCAACAGTAATGTTACCAACTGCCTGATACCTGGCAGGCAGATGAACCCCACACCGCTGCTCACTCACTCTCCCCAGGTGGGATGGACATAAGAATTGGAAAGGTAAAAGTGCAAGAAATCATGGATTGAGATAACAGCAGGTCAACAAGTAAAGCAAAAGCCATCTGCACAACCAAAGCAAACCAAGAAATCAATTCACTGCTTCCCATCATCAGGCAGGTGCCACTCCTAAGTGCACTGTGGTTAAAATCTCCTCAAATTTTCAAGTTTCTCTAAGGGACAGAGAGACACTTCACACAAGGGATTATCTCAAGGTCTTTATGTTTGCTATAGGAGTGACAGAAGCAGAGCTTCTGACCAAAGACTGTGACAGGTTAATGAAATAATTAAGGCAAGACTCAGAAAGTTTGGTTGCGTGCAGTGCATGTTGTGGGCCTGTTCTGAAAGCAAAAAGAATGATGTCAGAGAAGTGCAGCAATGGGCATCCGGCCACAATCCTTGCTCTGAAACTAACAAATGCAGCAGCGAGACAAGAATAGAGGGAAGCCTAGCAGGCAGATAACCCCAAACAATTTTCAAGGAAAAAGCAAGAATATTCTGGGAAAGTGTTCAAAGCTCCAGGCTTTGTGGAGCTTGATGCTGAACATAGGGGAAGAGGACTGAATTGTTTCACTAGCCGCTTGGGAGCAGGTTGGCCCTGGGGTTCA
This sequence comes from Oxyura jamaicensis, assembly GCF_011077185.1. Lineage (NCBI taxonomy): Eukaryota > Metazoa > Chordata > Aves > Anseriformes > Anatidae > Oxyura > Oxyura jamaicensis. Next base: position 67,129,000 of record NC_048926.1, read on the forward strand.
TCCCACCCCACTGTCCAGTGAGCCTTTGGGGATATCTGCTGTGACATCTGAACCAGGTTTGGTGAGCCATCTACACCAGTTTTAAAAAACTGCATCCTTGGACTCAGTGTGAAAAAAAGAGAATCCAATCAATGGCAAAACAGGTAAGTCACCTGTCCTTCTCTTAAGGCTTGTCTACATCACATACTGCTATTATTTTTTGAATTGTCAGCTGGCCACTTCTGGGAAATTGGATAATCCACTCAGTGACTTGGAGAGAAAAACGTTTGGTGTGTTTCTGATGAACTATACTATTTAGGGCATATTCCCAGCTGCTGTCTCAAATTGGTTTCATTCTTATCTTGGTGGACCTCTTTGGTTCACCATGCTTCCTTTGCTGCTCTGCTCATACTGACTCTCTGTCACATCCATCCTTAAATACCAGCATGCTTCTAGATCTCTCTCTCTCTCTCTTTTTTTTTTTTTTTTTTTTTTTTTTAGGATGCATTGTTAACATCACACACTATTCTTAGCCTTATACCTGTCACACCTAGTCATAACGTACCAGTGCAGAGATCATGAATTTACTTTTGGTCTGGGCAAAGGGAAGAATCACATCAAGTCTGAACAGCGTCACTTAATGCCTGTATCTAAATAAGTACATGGCAGAATGAAAAGAATGGATGGAGGCCTTTCTAGGGAGGCTGCAATGTTGTGACAAAGAAAAGGGCTCTTACATAAGAACAATAATGTACAGAATCAGATACTTACAGTTCTTGACCGTAACATTATGAATGGGTCTTATTTTCTTCTCTGTGGACCCTCCCAATGGGAATGAAGTAACCTTGCAGTCACAACAGCAATTTTGACCAGAACTGAAAAATTTCATCCCACAAGATCCATGTCCTACACCCTGAAGCTGACCCTGATGAAGAGATAATCCTCAAAGCCCAAGCAGATGTCCAACATAGCTGTACCAGGATTATGATAGGCTCACTTACAAAAAGGAATTTTAAAATAACTTTTGTTCTGGGGATCTCATGGGATGATATTGGATGCTTTTCAAGCAAGCTCAGCCATTATTACCAACCCCACACCCATTTTGTGGACACTCCAAGTTATGTCCAGGATGAACAGTCTATGCTTTGTAGTGTTTCCTTTCCTGAAGTATCAAATCCTCCTGGTTTTGATTACCCCTTTCAAGCACCCCCTCAATCCATCTACTCATTTAATATTCCCTCAGTCCCTTGTTGCATGACTTTGTTCCTTACCATGTGCTCACAGTAGTTCTTGTGCCAATAAAATGTGAACTCCAGAGTGTTTATTTCTGTACTGTAACAAAGTGTTCTCTTTCCCATTCAGATGGCTACTGTTCCATACTCTACTTCAGCTGATGGCATCTCAGAGGTTATAAACAGACACTTCACAGCAAAGGCTTTTTTACTTCAGTGGTTGATACACAAAGAATCTCAGCATGGGCTGTGCGAGTCTTTACATTCCAGTAACACCTTGAGTTTGTAGCTACCTTGAGCTGCAGTAGAACATTGTTCCACAAATCAAGACATTTCAAAACACAGACAAATGAGTAAAAGGGAAAGTGTAAAAATGCAGAATGATTTTGGCATGAATCATTAAAGGCAAAAAAGTCTATAAGAGCTGTTAAAAAACAATACCAGTGCTGGCCCTCTATAGCAACGTATTTTTGGAGACCACTGCATAGAATTGCATTACTTATATTTTGCTGATAAATTCATCAGCTTTTCTTCACCTTGATAAAACCAGAGATTACTTTCTTGTATGATACTCACTTTCACGTATGTATCCCATTTACAAAATCGGATTAATTTCTGCTCTATACTGATGTGCCGGAACTGTATGGAATATATGAAGGAAGAAATATCGCTGCTAAAAATAATCACTTGTAATTTTTTTCATCCTTTTTGTCCACCTTTCTCTGCACACTTTAGCCTGTTGCTAGCCCTGGGGTTGGGCCCTGAGAACTTGTTCAGGCAGACAGATGGTTGTGATTTCCTCAGAGGCATCATTAACTCCATGTTTGTGCATGGAGGTCTTTGGGATTCACAAAATTCGTAGGTGGACCTGAAGAATCATGTTTAACATGCAGAGTCATGACCTGAGAACCTCAAGTTTCTTTTCCCTGGGTTTGTTTACTGGCATCACATTTATTTGATGTGGGCTTGCCATTACATATGTTTCAAATCCCAGGATGGCTGACTTTGCAAAATATTAATAACCCCAAGTGCAGCCTTTGACCCTTCTGCCAAATCTGACTCTGTTCTCCCTCATCCTTATTCCCCTTTTCATATTTTTGCTGTTAGGGCTGTGAGTATTTTCCTTCTTAACGCTGGTATAGAGACAAGAGTACACTAAACTCCAGCACTTCACATTACTCTTTCAAATCTCATTTCAAAAGACCTGGAAATCTCAATTGTTGAACTCTAACATCATCTCCCCATTTCGATTTGGGAAGCACAGAGTGCAAAACACAGACTTCACAGCAGCTGAGCTCTTTCCACAAGTCCCTGGATTGTAATTGTTGGCCAATGCTGTAATAAGATACAGGGTAGGTGCAGCCTATTCAGGAAATGAATATAGCACAACATATATAACATATATTATATATATAAATATATATATATACCACAGCAGTGCCATTAATATGGCATTATTTGGCGTACTGTATTTAACTGCTGGTTCTCTGGGCCAGAAAGATATTGTTAAATGAAAAAAAAAAAAAAAAAAAGGCAACACTGAGCACAATGTATGATATAATTTCTAAAGATTTATCTGCCCTCATCTAAAGATTTATCTGCTCCTTCTCTTATACCTTCAGGAGCTACCTCTCCAGACATACATCCCTTGGTAATTAAGTCACCCTTAAATAACTCTGTATGAGTGTTAAAGCACACCAAGTTACATTGTTTTACCCCACTCTCAGTTTCATTACTTCTATTTTCATTCTTTAAATTATGGAATCAATCCTTTTGCTGCAGAATTTGCTCAGATAATGAGTACTTTATTTTAAAAATTTTAGGAGAAATATCCCAAACAAACCTGTTGGACCAAATGCAGCAATACAGAATTACAGAATTCTATCTCTGAATAGAACAACAGAATTTATTCACTTTGATTACTTTTATTTTTCAAACTGGGAATATTTTCAAAGTTTAGTTAACACAATTGTTATATTAAAAAGAAAAAAAAAAAGAGCTAAATTTCTGCCACCATGCTGCTACTTCTACTATTTATTTTCTCCTTCACTCACATAATAGATACTTCAGTTACATAAACATATTTTATTGTATCATAAAATGACAATCTGGGATCAGACAAAACATCTTAATGGTTCCTTTTTGTGGGTAGCATGTAGCAGAAACAAAGATGACTGGAGTTCATCCCAAGGATTATCTCAGTACTCTCCCCAAATTCATTGTGTCATCCGTGAAAATAAGTGGTGTGATCATAATAGGCAAGAACTAAGACTTCACAATAGGGAAGGGTGATTTCATTTTAACGTTATGTCTGTCCCTCTGAAACTGGGACTAAGCTGACTCTTGCCCAGAGACTGTGTTTATTGTTATTGCCACCTCTGTTGCCATGCTTTTTCCCCTACTACTATCACTGCCTAATTCACAGAATCCAAAACCAGGGACTGGGAGAATGATGTACTGCCCACTGTGGGAGATGAAGTTCAAGACCATCTGAGGAACGTGAAGGTGCACAAGTCCCTGGGGACCTGATGAGATGCATCCAAGGGTCCTGAGGGAACTGGCCAATGGAGTTGCTAAGCATGTTCCATCACATTTGAGAAGTCTTGGCAGTCTGATGAAGTTCCCACTGACGTCAGAAGGAAAAAGGGTAAAAATAGCCCCCAGAGGAGGAAAATAGCCCCCATTTTTAAAAGGGGACAAAAGAAAGACCTGGAGAACTACAGGCCAGTCAGTCTCACTTCTATGCCTGGCAAGTTGATGGAGTAGATCCTCTTAGAAACTATGCTAAGGGCACAAGGAAAATAAGGAGGTGATTGGTGACAGCAAGCATGGTTTCATGAAAGGTGAATCAAGCCTGATAAATCTGGTGGCCTTCTACGATGGGATTACAGCATTGGTGGATAAGGGAAGAGCAACTGACATAATCTGCCTGGATTTGTGCAAGGCATTTGACACTTGTCCCCCACAGCATTCTTGTCTCTAAAATGAAAAGAAATGGACCTAGTGGATGGACCACTTTGTGGGTAAGGAATTGGCTTGATAGTCACACAATGAATTGTGTTCAATGATTCAATGTCCAGGTGGAGACCAGAAATGAGTGATTCTCTTCAGGGGTCTGTACTGGGACCAGTGCTGTTTAACGTCTTTATTGGTGACATGGACAGTGGGATCCAGTGCACCCTCGGCAAGTTTACTGATGACACCAAGTTATGTGGTACAGCTGACACACTGGAAGGAAGGGATGCCATCTATATGGACCTGAACAGGCTTGAGAGGTTGGCCTGTGTGAACCTCGTGAATTTCAGCAAGGCCAATTGCAAGGTCCTGCATCGGGGCCAAGGCAATTCCAAGAACAAATACAGGGTAGGCAGAGAATGGATTAAGAGCAGCTCTGAAGAGAAGGGCTTGGGGGTGTTGGCTGATGAGAAAGCCAACCATGTCCTAGGTTGCTTCAAAACAAGCATGGCCAGCAGGTTGAGGTAGGTGATTCTTCCCCTCTGCTCTGCTCTTGTGAGATGCCACCTGGAGTGCTGCATTCAGCTCTTGGGCCCCCAACACAAGAAGAACACAGAATTATTTAAACAAGTCTAGAGGAGGGTCATGAGGATGATGAGAGGTCTGGAGCACCTCTCCTGTGAAGACAGGCTGAGCGACTTGGGGTTGTTCAGCCTGGAGTTCAGCATGGAAGGCTCTGGGGAGACCTTCTAGCAGCCTTCCAGTACCTAAAGGGGGCCTACAGAAAAGCTGCGGAGGAACTCTGTGTCAGGGAATGTAGTGACAGGACAAAAATTAATGGTTTTAAACCAAAAAAATGAAGGTTTACCTTAGATATAAAGAAGAAATCATTCATTCAGAGGGTGTTGAGGCACTGGCACAGGCTGCCCAGAGAAGCTGTGGACACCCCATCCCTGGGTCAAGGCCAGGTTGGACGAGGCCCTGGACAACCTGGTCTAGTGGGAGGTGTCCCTGCCCATGGCAGGGGGGTTGGAAGTAGGTGGTCTTCAAGGCTCCTTCCAAACCAAACCAAACCAAACCAAACCAAACCAAACCGAACCAAACCAAATCAAACCAAACCAAACGATTTAATGGTTCTGTTATAATATTTTGTGTGAACATGTACAACTGAATTACAAACATTAAAAGATTCTGTTATTTTGTATGGTAGGTACTGTCAGCAAAGCAGTTTTGTTTCCAATTGGAAAAGAAAGAGGCAGATAAACAGCAAGACAACATTTCTGGAATATTTAAGTTAAAAATAAGAATTCCAGGAGTGGGTCCAAACAATCATAGAACTGGAACAATAGGTTTTGAACAGACAGACAGAGAGAGAGAGAGAGAGAGAGAGAGAGAGAGAGAGAAAATGAGAGGGGAAATTCTGAACATCTGCTCACTTATTTACATTGCGTGTTTTAATATGTGTAAAACAGAATCACAGAATGGTTGAGGTTGGCAGAGACCTCTGGAGGCCATCTGGTCTGACCTAGGGGGAAGACCCATAATGGTCAGGGGGGCTGAAGCAAAGTGGTGTGAAAGAATGTTGTTGCAAAAGAAAGAAAGAAACAAACAAACAAATGAAAAAAAAAATCTAATGTTACACTTAATATGCTAAAAACTTCATGCAAACACACTAATTTCTCAAATACCTAAAAGTCCTTGTGGTTGTTTCCAAAGCTCTCTTATCTTTTCTCTTTTGCATAAAAATGATTACCACCACAAAATAGCTGCAGTATCAAAAAATGCACACACAGAACTAACGAACCAACTAATCACAAAGAGAAGACCAGCCTCTCCAATACCTTCAGAAATCAGATTTTGAACATTCAGTCCACTGGGACCAACTGGTGAAATGAAGAGAAGCTATTGTTAGGAGAGATTGTTAGGTTCCAGCAAAACAAATAAGGAGCAAAATAGCTTAGCAATACAGGCTTTAAGTAGTGAAATAATGCAAGTGGGTTGCATTTGGTATTCTTGTATTGCAGACTTTGTTTCTTATTTATTTATTTATTTATTGTTCTATTGTTTCTTGATTACTCTTCAAAAGCCTTTAAAACTTGAGATGTCACACTCAAGATTCAATACTTGGACTTGCTTTTGACAACAATGGGCAGAAAAATGTTGTACAGACACGTGTTAGCTCAGCTTCCAAGAGAAATATTCCTATATAGCAGTGGTAGGATGTATGGGCAACATAGATATAGGTGATATAGATGGCATAGATATAAATGATGCAGATTCAGATATAGATATGTAGATATCTTTCACAGCAAACAGGAAGCATTAATTTTGGTGAAAAATGTGAAAATGACACTTCAAATTAAAAAAAAGAAGTACAATGAAATAAAACATTGGATGGATTGGATTGGATAGGATTGGATTTTTTCACAATTATCTTCATTACCTTTGTTCACTTTATTTTATTTTTATACATTTTGTGTTATTTTTTAATATCAGTTATGAACAGTGAACAGTTAATTATCTGAATATCATTTTCTAATGGCAGCCATTACCATTTGATATACTTATCAAAATACTAATTACAATTCTAGCAAAAAAGTAACTATGAAAATATATATGATCAACTGGTTATCTATAAAAATAAGGAATAGCAACATACCTACAAGGATCTAAATTCAAAATGAAGCATTTAAATTTCAGTGAAAAAAAAATCCTTTGACTAAGTGAAAAGAAAAACGTGTAGAAATGCAGGAATTTTTCAAGAACTGTTGCTTCAGCTAACTCTGCTTTCTGGTGATGCAATGCATACAGACAAGACTATCACCACACGACTTTTTGGTATATTACCAAATCTTGACTCTGTGGTAACAGAGAGGGTGCAGTTTCACTGCACAATGTGTCTAGTGGCAACACTGTTTTTTCCCATCCTCCTTCACTCTTGACTTTATATTCCTGCCCCGTGCAGCTCTTCACCTCTCCTGTGCTGAGCTGTGTTACTCTGTGAGAGCAATGGGAAAGAATGTGAGCGGCGCGGGGCGGGGAGGGGGGGTCAAGAGTGAAGGAGGATGGGAAAAAACAGTGTTGCCACTAGACAC
>NC_048926.1:67136360-67141576 GCF_011077185.1 Oxyura jamaicensis
ATCCTTCTAAAAAGAAAAAAATAGAGAGAAGAAGGGAAGTATAGAAATGGTGAAGTGTTGATTGTCCCTTCCACACATATTGAATTAATTTTTGTATCTCTAAGGTCCAGGTAAATACCATAAGTGCACATAGAGTATTTCTCACTGGGTGACCATATGTCATGTGGCTCTTCCAAATTAAAATCTGGATGTCTGAAGGCTGACAAGCTAGAGCTAATTCATGGTTGGCATAACACAGTTGGATTCTTATTAAGGATATTAGCAAAAGACAATTTACTGCAAGTGATACGACTTTGCTCTTCCTCTGAACTTGGTGTTTGGACTGTTGAATTAGTGAAGGAATGACCTGCATGGAGGCTACACCCACTTCTATGCAGCACTGGCTGAAGAAGACAGTTTCCAGTTAAAATACATTAAAACAAAAAATGCATTCTCAGAGGAGCAGATGAGAAAGGAACCAGGTCAATACTGCTATTTCTCTGGAGCCCAGAAGAGACAGGAAAAAATATTGCCCTCCACCTACAGGCAGAAAAACATCATCCCATGGTGAAGCACTGGATGGAGCCTAGAAACTTGGGATCTCAGACAGTTTTGTCTCCTTACTGCAGAAGCATCACTACAGGTTACTTAGCATCTCCATATTTCTGCTTTAGGCATTCTCATCAATGTTTCACAGCCTCAGAAACAGCTTTAGAGCTTAATTAGGGTTTTTCTATAAAATAGTTTGAGGTCTTTGTCTGGAAAGCACTGTATGAATTCAACATAAATTACAACTGATTTGTAACTTATTGTTATAAATCCTACAGTAAGTGTTTCAAATAAAACACATTTATATTGTCCTAAGACTTCTAATGCAAAGGTAATAAGCTTAAAGAGCATTTTGCAGAATCTTTCTCAGCTGAAGAAAATTAATATAATGGATGGGTGTTTATTTCTCGATTCAAGTCGTTGGAAGATAAAAGACTTTATCCCAAAACAGCTTTAACAGAGAATGGAAAATGTAAACCATCTGCCTCTGAAAAAATGTAAGGGATTTATGGAATGGTTGGGAGGACTTCTGGACAAAGTGTAGGCCATAGCAAGCTTTTGATCAAGAGACAGAATATGCTGACATGGCCATGAACTGTTTTCCAGCACTTGGTTAAAAAAACTACATCAGACAGTGGAGAGCCACAAGTCTGACTTCACCATGTGTTTGGAGACACCTGGTCCCAGTCCTATTCAGTTCAGCATTTTACTACTTTAGCATTTAACATGTTAGCCTGTTTAAGATAGAGAGTGTTATCTTACTCTCAGATATACTTAGATAAACCATCAGTACTTTCAAATTATCAAGAAAGGTTATACAGCATTTACTGCCACTGGAGCATTGGAACAAGCTTCTCCAATTGGTTCTCTACAAATAAAATTAATCTTGCTTAAAATGGAGGTCAAAATGGAGGTCACGAGAAAGATGTGAAAATTCCAAATAAAATAAAATAAAATAAAATAAAAATTGCTCAGTCAGAGATAATCAACACATTTGTTCAGTTGTAAAACTAGGCAAGACAAGAGGTCCCTTTGGGTTCAAGGAGTCTATGGTTGATTCATCTGGTTTTGATAGATGAGAGTAAGGCTCTGGTAGAAGGCAGCAAGAGGTTTTCCAGACAGGAAATGATTGGAAGAGAGAGTCTTGCTGAGAAAGCTTAGGCTAAGATTTACATTCTGTTATTGTTACTCAGAAACCAATGAAGATAAAACCCACAAAACATTACTAAGCTTTACAGTTATAGGGCACACTATATTTCACAGGACAGAGACTGTTTTCGACACTGTGAGATCATGGAAAAGCAGAGGTACTCTTTGATGATGCACTGGCAATGTCTAGATCCCATACAAACACCAAGAAGCTGCTCAAGGTTTTTGAATTACCCTTTCTCGTTTTCTATATTTCACCTGTCTCTGCACCTCTTCTCTTGAGCCTCTTTTCAATTCCACTTGAAGCACGTCTGCCTTACCCTTGCAGTTTTTAATGACTATAAGAGCTAATTTGTACGATGACTGAAGGAGGGAGGCAGTAGAAACTCTAAGACAACTAGGTAGCTCAGGTCCTCAGAAAGATGAGCAACCTGGCATGCACATATGACAAAACATAGGAGGAGTCCTTCTAAAAAAATAATGTAATGTCCTACTTTAAATTCTCTCCATTTCTGAAGGGCATTTTATGTGTCAGAGCAAGCAGCCACCCCTCCCCAGGCTGCTTAGTCGAGGTAGTAATGAGCAGGGGCAGCAATTACTAAAGGCTTCCCAAATGACACAATGGACATGGGTGAACTGTCACCTTGCCAAAAAGATATCACCTGGTCCATAATGAAAGAGAAGGGCAGAATATAGTTTAAGCATACAGTCACATTTCTTAAGACTTGAATGTAATTGCCAGAGCCACATGCAGAAAGCTCTCCCGGTGTGACCAATGATAGAAAATCTCTTGGAAGTAACCAAATTACACCACGTACAGTGATATGGGTTATATAAAACATAGAAATCAAATTTTAAATGCTAGCACAAAATAGTAGAAAGAACTTCAAATGTACTATTTCCAAATGTTAGAAAAGTAGAAAGGACTTCAAATAAACCATATTCTTATGTGAAGATCTATAAAGACAGCAAAAATGATGAGAAAATAAATTAATACAGGAAGGATAGGATTTGTATGCATGTAAGGGTTAAAGCACTCAGTAAGTGAAGGTATCTTGAAAATAACATGCAATGTGGATATGGCATCACAGCTCTCGTAAACTCAGTTTAATAGTTTTTTTTTTGAATGGCTGCATATACCAATGTTTGTTTAGTAGACTACAGTTGACATGGCTAAGTGATGGAAAGCAAAATTTCAAATGTCTAAACACATTTATCCAATCTTAATCAATAGGTAATCTACAAAGTCAGAGATATTTTTGGTTCTTCTTTTAAAGAGGGTGGCACTTCAAGAAAAGGATATGTACAGCATGAATTCTGTTCTTCATAAATTAGATAAGTAAGACTGAAGAACTAAGAGCAGGCACAAAGCCCATTTACTAATTTACAAATGACACCTCCAGCTCAATGGCACAAGAGGGCAGCCTTTTGGCTTTTATGCCAAACTTCATACAGATTGAATTACCCAATTAATATATTTTTTATTTTATTTAATTACCCAATTAATATTTTTTTTAATCTGAATTTTTATATGATAACCATTACATGCATTCAAAATGTCTCAGATAGCTTACACTATGTCTATTAATTCTAAATGGCAGATTTTTTTACTAGTTTACATATTTTCAGCTTACCTGTCCAGAAGGAAAGCTTTTTCAGTATCTCCTTCTCACTTTTGAACTTGATGATCCATTTCAGCTTGTGCGACTCAACTAGACATCTCAAAGATACTTAATGACTGAGCTGTTAAATATCTACAGGAGGATTTGTGGCATCCCTGCCTATTTCAGGGGGTTTGGAACTAGATGATCTTTAAGGTATCTTTCAGCCTAAGCCATTCTATGATTCTATGATTTATTTATTTATTTATTTTAAACCTGACATTCTTACAGAGGGCAAAGCTGGAAAACAAGCTATTCCCCATTCCCTTTAGCATCATGTGGCAGGCTGTTCAGTGCATGTATATTGTCTGACTCCTCTGCATATGTTGCTGCCTGGCTCATCAGCTCATTCCTAGTTCTAGTTTGTGTTTCTCACCTCAGAAACACAGGGGAAAAAAATAAACAGGATCATAGAGGCAAGTGCTGGACTGGAAATGCTGCCAGCACAGGAAGATCTCAAGTTACTGACATGGAGATCTCATGGGAGACTGGAAAGTTTCCTGGCCTATTGCAGGAAGAGCTATTGGGTGACAGAGCATACAAATTTGGAGGAAATCGGGCTACATTAGTTCCACTGCTCATTGAATAACCTTTCCTCCCTTCTGGTTTACTTATCGTGTTTCAGCAAGCATATGGAATGGAAGTATTTGAATAGCATCTTCTGAATTGAGTAAATATCTAAGAACTCTTCAAACATGGTTTCTCTTTTTCTAGTTGTTATGCATTAGATGAAGGTGTCATGAGATGCTGCTACTCAAATGCAGTGCTTGGCTAACACTGCCTGGATAAGAAGGGTTGATCGTTCCAGCTCCAGGACGCAACCTGCATGTTCAGCTATGTGGAAAGGAGGAGACAAATGCATTTACAAATTCCAGATAAGGCTTCAACTGGAAAAATGTGTGTTGCAACATTTCACTGCTTCCCCACCCTCAAAAAAACCCGAACATAAAAATTCTCCCTTTTTGCTGTCATTAATTTACCTCTATTTAACAGAACGTCTGAGACTATCATGCAGCTGTCTGCATTTTCCTTACAGTTTTAGTGGATTGGCTTATATCTATTAAGATAAATTCAGGACTAGAAATATTAGTACACCTTTATCCTTCCAAAACTCTAACAAATAACCAACTTATGTTTTGCTTGTCTTCAAACTGCATATTAATCAGCTTGGCCATGGACCAAACCAGGATGCTCTGGTGCTTAGCAAACCCTGAGAAGCACCAGGTCAGTGGGATCTCCAGGGTATACAGCACCTTCTGGAATCACGTATTTTGGTGTCATGTATGCCAGCATCTCGTCACTGAGTGGTTAATACAGGTACACACAACACCATAGACTCAGGAAGGCATAGGCTCTTGGGCTTTCATTAACACTTTGCCATTGTTTCTTTCCTCTAGCAATTTTCCCATGCATTACCCTTTGGTGGATTTACTCAGAGGCCTAGCTCTTAAAACCCCCTGGACTAGAAGCTGGGTGGTGAAATCCAGGCAACAGGAAGGTGCTCCAGTCCTCTCTCTCTCTCTCTCTCTCTCTCTTTCTTTCTTTCTTTCTTTTTCTTTCTTTCTCTCTTTCTCTCTTTCTCTCTTTCTTTCTCTCTTTCTCTCTGTTTCTTTCTTTCTTTTCTTTCTTTCTTTCCTTTCTTTCTTTTCTTTCTTTTCTTTCTTTTCTTTTTCTTATTTTATATTTTGTTTGACATGCTCTTTGTTCCTAAGCTCCAGAAACCAGCTCCGGTAAGTAGGTACACAGAGCCCTGCAACTCCCTGTGGTAAGGCAGAGCCTGTCATTAGTACATCATTAAGGACTTTACTATCTGGAGACTGATATCTAAAGGAAAAAAAAAAAAAAAAAAAAAAAAAAAAAAAAAAAAAAAAAAAAAAA
>NC_048926.1:67141976-67205620 GCF_011077185.1 Oxyura jamaicensis
AAAAAAAAAAAAAAAAAAAAAAAAAAAAAAAAAAAAAAAAAAGAGTCACAAAGCTATTTATGAACCTAGGCTTATGGCTACAGTAGTTAGTGTTCAAATGCCTCTTAAACTTGGCTTTTTAAAATGTGACTTTCTTGTCTTTACACACTCAGCCATATTTTGAACCACTTAGGAATGTTATGATTTGTGGTTTGATATGGCCTGTGGTTTCAAAATGATGCTGAGCTTGTTGTTATTGAGGTAACTCTGGAGAAACAGTCATATTTGTTTAGATCACTCTTTGCCAGTCTTAGCTAATCTTTGCACACTTTGCAGGAGTTTATGCAGACTGTAACATCCAAGAGGCTTCCAGAATTGCAGAGGTCCCAAAAGAAAACAAAAGAGTACAAAAATGCATGGAGCAACACTGGCACATTTGGTCACAGCATCCAGTCCCTCATCCTACTTGCAAGACTTTTTATGAAATTTGCATAACCCTTTGGCCCCATTAACTAAATACTGTTAACATAGTTAAATAAAGTTACTTTAGCTTCACAGCGAGACCAGCTTCCAGTTTCCCTTATTCCATCTCAACCCTATGCACTGCAGTGCAAGGGCTCCAAGGGAACTGGGTTGATCAGTTCTGCTCTAACACCCAGAAACACAAATTGCAGGTTTGTTGTCCTCTTTCTGAATGTACAGCTACACTGACTGGTGGCTCCCGCTGATTCTGCACGGAGTCCCAGATGGTTGGCACTGCTGGGAAGTTCAGCTCTGTATTTTATAAAAACTAGCCTGATTTTTTTTTGGGAACCCACATTCTCCACGGTCAGTGCTCTGGTCTCCAAGTTTCCTGATCCCAAAACTTCTGGTTACCAAAGACAAAGGAAGACAAATCTGCAGATGACATAACCAGCAAAGTCAATAAGTCTCATTTGCAACCCCTCCCTACAACCTTCATAAACTAAATGAGGTCAGAGGGATAAAGAGAATAATATAAAGATATAAAGCCTTACGTAAAGAAATAATGGTATCTACAAACACAGGCAGCTTTCTCCCTGTATAATATTAACTGCCACCTGAAATTAAGAATCTTTATCTTTTTAAAGTATTAAATGTTTGTTCTTGCATTGTATAGCAAATAAAAAATGCTCCACTTGTATTATTTTGAGATGTTACATATTGAAACAATAATCTCTTACAGTAGTTTTAATACACGATTAGATGAATGTGTTGGATGTTGTACATTTTCAACTGCAGAAAAAGCATGCAAATTCAGTAAAGGTCAAATTTCTTGTGGTTGAACCCATCAAGTAAATACAGAACATGTTTTGTTTGTTTGGATTTTGGGGGAACAAGCTGTTTTTATGGTGGTGTAGTCATATTACGCTAAACCAAGCACTGTAATGTATTGCATTTCAAAATCACATAATTATAAAAATAGGGAATGTACTGACATCCAACATAATCAATCTTAATCATAAAAATTGGGAACAATTCTGAAAAGTGAAAAGTTGAAAGAAAAAAAAAAAAAAGCACCTTTATTTTCTAAATGATAACATACAGAGAAGGAGAAAAACCTGCACTGCACGCTGATGTGAACCTTCATCTCACTAGGATCTAATAGCGAAAATTTGACTTTCTAATATAATTGTGATGTGGACTGGTTATTTGGAATGGCTATATTTAAATACCCCATCTTGCTACACCCTACTAGCCTCCTCATAATCCAGAACCTCATGATACATTATTTTACCTTAATTCCTATACCTTTGTTACAGTAACTGAATACACTGTAAAAATAAAGATGGTACATTACCCTTATTGAATATGACTGGGCAGGTATTTCATAAGTTTTACTAGTAAAATTAAAGAATATTGTATATTAAGACTATTACAGTTCAGAAAGGGTTAGTAGGAATGCCTGGAAAGTGTTCTAACTTTGAAAATTATCCTTGCTCCATGTAGGGAAAAAAACAAATCCTTCAAGACTTCCTGCAAAGAAACTGAGGACAAGAGACTCAGCAGACAATCACATTACCCATGTGGAAAGCTCCACTGACAGGGCAGGATTTTGACTCCTGGGTCTGCCTCAAGCCAGCTGAATGTCATTTTCATGAGGATATGGACACCACAACATGGCTCTTTCTGTCTGGCTCTTGCTTGACTCAGCACAGCCTGTACAGCTACACTGCAGTACTTCTGAGATGTAAGAAACTCATGGAACAACTATTTCACTGCAGGGCATCAGCACTCCTTGTAGGGGTGCTGCTTTGGGAGCTTCTTTGGTTTTAAGCAAAAATTGCATGTGAGCACCCTTGGTAAAAGTCCTGTCAACTCTGAGTCGCTCATTAGCAGCTGTGATGGCAGCTAATCACCATTGTCCAAAATGCTTTTGTTACAAAATTCCTAACCTGCTGAATTGATGCCTCACTCCCAAGATAAACAAGCTGCTCTGTATTGATTTATGAGTGGTTGCATTTGGGAATTAATGTGTGGTAGGGAATTATGAAATTTTTAAGTAAACAATTATGGTGAGTGTGAAAATGCTAGCCTCTGCTTGTGATCCACGGAAACACGGGATGTACCTCGATATTCCTAAAGGAGGAGTAAGTTAAGCTCATTAGTTTTAGGGAGACAAGTAAACACAGTGTGTTTCTAATTATATTAGTGAGTCACAGTAGAGTACAAATTAATACCATACTTTTGTGTGCCTGAAGTCTGTCAGCTTCTTTATTTGAAAGCAGTGGAATGACAGAGCCAACCTCACATAAACGCTGAGCAGGACTTCAACATGGTGTGAAAGCTCCAGAAGAAAAGCTTTGTACTCTTCCCCATCCCTTTCCCCATGCACAGTCAATCCCTAAGGAGCATTTGACCGTTATCACCCCCAGGACTGCTCAGGTCACAATTCCTAATGTCCTTTATACAGAGATATTTACACCGTGACCACATACACTCCACACAAGAAGTAACGTTGCCCGCAGATGTGGGGATGGCAACCTCTTTGCTGCTTGTGCCAAGTGGTACAAATGCTAT
This sequence comes from Oxyura jamaicensis, assembly GCF_011077185.1. Taxonomy (NCBI): domain Eukaryota; kingdom Metazoa; phylum Chordata; class Aves; order Anseriformes; family Anatidae; genus Oxyura; species Oxyura jamaicensis. The sequence continues at coordinate 67,144,995 of NC_048926.1, forward strand.
GTGCTGCAGCTTAAAAAGTGTACTGCTACATCTTCAGATATGAACACTTCCCAGTCACAACTACTCAGACTTCCTGAAGTTCAAAAGCACTTGAAAAATCTGATTTTTTGGGGCTATCCCATAACAAACGGGATAGAAAAGTGAACACATTCAAACAAAAACCCAAGTATCAAAACAAGGATTACAGTCTTATGAATCAATGATTTGTGGGATATTACTGCTCTTACTTCTTGGTTGTGGGTGTATATTTTTTCATATTAGAAGTGCATTTTAAAGAAGTTACCGCACTGTAACTGCAAATTTCCAAGCCCTTAACTTCTGAAAGACTCATTAAGAAAACACAGGAAATAAAACAGAAATTACATAAATCAGAAGTTGCATGGGGGTATCTTGGTATTTTTCTGATTTTGTGTTTTAAACTACAGAGATGCCAGGATAACTGGAGTTTAATTATTAAAGTTATGACTATTCGTCAATTGCCGTGTAAGGGCAGACCATGTGTGACAGTCATCTTGGCAAAAGTACCCTGTAAGTAAGGCTGTGGTTTATCCATCTTGGACAAAGTACCTTTACATGGTTAGTAAAGGAGTTTAGAGTAACAGTAAGAGAAAAGTTTTTACATTTTCATCTGTCTCCTGAGCCCATTCCTGCTTAGTAGCTAAGACATTATACAAGTTAACAAATTTCCAGGAGATCTCTGATCCCACTTTCTCCCGCAGGCATCAGCAGTAACCCCCAGATTCCTTCCTTGAGTCACATTCCTCTCTCTGCTAGTCCCTCCACCCAAACAAGTCCATAATCAGAAAGGCACATCCCTCAAGCATAACATGCAATACCATTTAACTGTAAGATTGTACCAAAACAATATGCTAATAAAAACAACACAACTTCAGTGCATTGAGTCCAAGACCCAAAAAGTTTTATAGCCTTCATTTGGACCTGTGTACTTTGGCAAATGCACTAGCATAAGTCATGCAAATTCTCTAGCATGAATAAAACTGATTTTATTCCGGAGCAATTACTGTGTTCACAAACTAGAGTAAGTGTGGTTTTGTGATTAAGATTTCATTTATGGTGGAAAATTCTCTCCACCTGGAGAAGATATTCCAGAGCAGTCTGAAAACTTCTCCCATAGTCTTCCCCGGTGGCTTGATAGGACCCATATTGCTTATCCAGTCAAGCAGCTCCAGCAAAGTCACAGCCCTTCCCAATTTTCTCATCTGGAAGTCCTGCAGCAAACTTCACCTTGTGTGGACGAGCCTCCCAGCAGAATGCTGATTCTCACCCTCCCTTCCCACATTCATGAGACGCCTTTCTGTTTTTTCTTCAGGTGTTTCTTCATATGCCTTCTGCGTGCTTGTCCTTCCCATGACTTCCTCCTCCACCTCCCTCTCTCAGATTCTGCTTTTTCCAAACTCTCCTCAACTCCCATTCTCTCCAGGAAACTCCACTTTTCAGTTTCCACTCCCCTCCCAAAGTTTTCTATTACTTTCATTCAAATACATTAATATTACTGAATTTGTCAAAAATGGACTCTTGCCTATTCTGTGTGGCTACACCCAAATCCATCTTCTTTCTCTGAACAGCTCTCATATTTTCTTCTCTCTTCCTACCACCATCGCCTTTTTGGACTGGCTTCATGCTGAAACTGTGTGTGCTAAACAAGCCTTACTGTTTGGGCATGAGCCAGCGAAGCTCCCAAACCTTTGGCACGACATTTAAGTGAAATAAAAAGACCAAGTGGAAAGCCACTAGCAGCACATCTTCTGGTGATGGACTGCCTTTCTTTTCTTTGCTGGTCTGCTGTTCTCTCTGGCTTGCAACATGCCACATTCAGCCTCCCACTGCTGTCTGGGGACAGCTCTGCCTTTGTCATCCTCAGCGGGGCAGACCTGCAGCCCAAAGCCTCTGTAAGGCTGTCAGTGCTGTGGGGCCACACACGGCCCCCATCCAAACTGGAAGGAAAGGGGAAGGAAGGGTAACTGTATGGCCGAACCCTAAGAAACAGCACATACGTGCTGCACATTGCAGGGCTCATTGGAGGCAACAGTCACCTTAGTCCTTCTAATACATCTGTGTTTGGGTCTAATGGTGCCAACTCCAGCTAACGGAGAAAAAACCCCACAGAATGAGCCCAGGAGGAGGCAAGCATTTTACCTTTTTGAAAACTGTTATAGCCATTCCCATCTCCCTGACTGACTGTAGGCCTTTCAAATGGAGCATATACCCTGCTGACTGCATGTTTGGTTTTGTCATGTTTGCAGTAAAAGCTTGCCCATCAACAGCTCAATCTTCCCGACACCTCTCTAGCTCTTCTGGTCCATTTGATACTCAGTTACTGTCTCAATATTTCAAACGCTTCCCAGCTGCCACTCTTCTTGAAGATCAGCCCCTTTATTTCTGTTAACACATTATTGATACTTTCAATTTCATTGCTAAGAACTGTACGTTGGGAAAGGCCAGAGGGAATTGCTAAATACATCTCTAAAGTATTTTAAAAATATATATATATTTTTACCTTTGTTTTCAACCAAGAGACTTTGTGTTACTTATATGCTTTTATATTTCAGTTCTTAGAAATCTGATTAATGTCTAAAACCTTAAAAAAATGGATATCAAACAAACTTACTGACTTTGGAATACTGTTCATACTTTTGGTAGACAGGAGAGAAATTTGCTCACAAAGTAAACATCATTTGGGCATCTCAGTCTCCTGGCACTGAAATTAACACACTTGCTGAAGTAATGCAACCCTCCTCTCCTTTCAGCCTGCCATTTCCTTAACCGGCTGTACTGCTAGGAAGGGGCTAAGGAACTCACCTGTTACTACTATGTACCTGGAATATCCACCCCACCAGCTGCCCTATTAGCTCTTTTTTGCCAAATTGCACACAAACATGGTGTAAGTATTTTCTTACGTTTGAGAACACTTTACATATTGCACAGCACTTGCTAAAAACCAGTAAGATTTCTCTCTTATTCAAATCCTTTTTTTTTTTTTTTTTTTTTTTTTCTGTCTTTCTCTGCTTCCTCATCACTCACGCCAACTTTAGACAAAGGAAATGTTTGTCAGAGAGGCAAAAATAGACCAACCAACAGTTTTCTGACCAACAGTCAGAAAAAAACATACACATTTAGAAGCTGTTTAAAGCTTGCTGCTTTTGTCCTTACCTGAAAAAAGATATTTTGTTTGTTTGGTTTTGTTTGTTTTGTTTTTGTTTTGTTTTTGCACAGGTTTGTTCTTTTATATAGATATACATATAGATACACGTATTTCAGTGAATCTAATAAATTACTTCACAGCTCTGTCACACTTTCATCCATAAACTATAAAATAACCTGCTTAGCTGCTGCTTCTTTTACAACCTTCCTTACGCTCCATCTCCCTTCTAGCTTTTCTTTTCCTTTTTCTAGGCAGTATTATTCCAAAGCTGCTTTCCAAACTACCAGTTTCTTTTCACCCCAGCTCTCACCTGAATATTTTCCTGGGGGAAGCCTAACGGAGACGTAGCAGGAAGCCCTTCATCACTCATGCTTATGAAAGAATAGGTTTAAAATATGACTTCATGCATCATGCACAGCCCCTTTCAGTTACAACCCTACTACCTTCTCTTCTCTTATCCTACTAGCAGTCTCCTTACACTCGTAGATACACGTATTTTAGTAAATTGTAACCCAACTAATTAAAAAAATAATGTAGTGGAATTAAGCTACTAAAACGTACAATAACTGATTCCTACAGACTGAAACTTTGAGGGACAAGGGGCCTCACATAATGGGGTAATACTTACACACTTCTGGTGTTTGTTGCACTGATGCCAGGAAGAAAATGAAGAGCACTACCCATTTACCTTGCTACACATTTCCTGGATGACTCTAAACTGTGAAAGGCAATTCCTACCTGCTGTCTCATCTTGGTCCTGAAGACTGTCTCAGAGACAGCACCGCACACTGGAGAGCTGCAGTTCAGGCTGTTCTGATGGCCCCATATCACGTAGAAGAGCTCTAACACCCCATGGGGCTTCCTCAGACAACCAGTCCTATACTAGAAATTTGCATTACCCTCTATCAAGAGGCTCTCTTACTTACTTTACCCCTCCTCTGTCTGTACCACAACTCCAGCTTGCAAGTCTATATATGGGCTTGTCCCTAGCCAGTGTCTATCTGCTGTGGTGTGGTGCAAGTAGGGGAAACCCAAAACAGAGTGCAAACATCTATATTATTTCTGTACAGTGACACACTCTGGGCATTCCCAGGGCAGTCACACATTGCCTGAGTGCACAACACCTCACAGAGAGACGGCAGCCCAGATACTTCTGAGCTTTGCCAGGGGTATCTGTGAAGATATCTGTCCTGAAGAGACATGGAAGAACGACAGGTAGCCAGCCCTCTCTGGGAAGCAGACTGCTCAGACAGACTAGTCCATGACACTTGAGATTTCAGGGAATCTCGGGAAGGAACAGAACCATGAGGTCTGTCCTGCTGTGGCCCATTTTTTGCCCTATCATGAAAAACAGCCCCTCACTTGTGAATGGGATGGCTGCTTGGGTCTTGAAAGATCTTTGCTGTTTTTACACACCTCAGCAGAATAAATTATTGTGAAGACTAGTTTGAGTAGAGTTCACTCCAGTTTTGCTTCTCTGTATGCACCCTTTCAGACAGCTTGCTCAGATTTGTTGGGATGGGTCTTTGGTGGAGAAGGTAGAGAGATGTGCGTGCCGTAACAGGGCTACAAGAAAAGCAGAATTTTCTCTGATGCACACACGGAGTACTGCACATGCAGGTACCCTACAAACTGCTGAAGCTGTGAAATTTGCTCTGAAATTCAGCAGGCAGAGCAGCAACTCTGCTGGCTGAACACTGACAATCATATCAGAACAGTCTGTGGATTGGACTGTGAAAGCCAAAACGAAATGGGGAGACCATACACTAGGCCACCTAAGCAGCTCACAGTCATCATCACAGGCCTGATTTTAGCTCCAGGTCCGGTGATACATTTTTTATAGTCCCGCTCAGATAGAATCCAGAGAAGGATTTTCCCCATCCTTGGTCCAGTCCTACTGGCAAGCCAGGTGCAGAGCCGGACCACAAAGGGGCATTGGGAGCTTACCCATGCTGCTGAGTTTCAGAAGAGCCAAGCTGGGCAAGTAAGCAGTGGAGCATGGCACTTGGGCACTTGTTGCCCTGCTTCATGGGGTGCATAATGGATCAACTCAGATAGCCCTAGCACTCCAGGCACAGGCACAGAGGTTCCTCCCAAGCTGGGCCACAAGGTCACAACACTCCCTGTGCACACAAGGCCTAAATGAATAACAAGAAAACTGACAGCCGATGTGACAGCCAAGTGCGTGCCTTCACATTTCTACCCACAGAATGGAAGGTGGTCATTACCTTTTCGCTTGAGGAGTATTTGGGGTTAAACGACAAACATCAAAAACTGCACAGTACTCAAGTATTCATGAACAGGACAGATCATTCCCCTAAATGATGAGATGATTTAAAATGAAGAGGGATTTACAATTTCTATTATGATAATTATAAGTAACAAAAGATAGTATCTTTTATGAAATTAACTGTTCACCGTTTGTTGCTTTTGGCAGTTCTTTGGTGCTTTCCTTGTTCTTGGTACAATTGTAAGTGCTCTGTACAGAAGTCGAGAAAAACATTTTGTGCAAGATTTAGGCTGTTTTTCTTTAACAATTATAGACAGACAATTATTTGATTTCTGACATTTTAATTTCCAGTTCCTTCAGTATTTTATGTCCTGCATATGCTAGAATACAGTATCAATGAGCTTTTTTATTAGGTAACTTTTAGAACAAGCTCCCATTCAGCTGTCAGAGTAGGCACAAGTAAAGCTGAGGATTAATTTCAGCATTTTTTTGAATGTGCTACTAGAAAAAGAAGGTCAAATGTGCTCACAGGAAGGCAGAGCGAACTCAAGTTTCCAGCTTGAACCTGTTTCTCTCTTTACACGAGTGACCCTTTCCTCCACCCATTCTTGTCAGGAAGAATAAATCAGAGGAGCAACATCTGCTTAAGAGGAGGAATTTTCTATACACTTTCAATGTTGTAAAATATTCCCTCATCCCAAAACATACTCAAGACAGTGACTTCAGGGAGAAGAGGGGAGTACATTTAACACAGTACCTGTACCATCTGTGCCACTGCAGGCAGCATTCTCAGCTGATTCCAACATAACACTCCTCCTCTGGGGAAAAAAGTCAAAAGGTTTGCCAGCAGTACTTTATGTCCCTGCCTCACTGGGAAAACTAGTTTCACTGTTCCAAGTTTACTGGGAACACCCGCTCACTTGATGGTACTTGTATCCTCTCTGCCCTTTCTCCATTTATTTAGAAGGATCCATCTTGCAAGAAGGAAGGAAAATAGTATCTCTGCTCCGTAGGGGCCTTAACACAAAGTCTTTGGCTTTTGAAAGGAAAATGCTTTCATATCATTTCCTCTAAATACTTGAGATGTAGTCTGCACATTTTGGGAGGGAATTCTTCACTCAAAGGATGGTGAGGCCCTGGCACAGGTTGCCCAGAGAAGCTGTGGATGTCCCATCCTTGAAGGTGTTCAAGGCCAGGCTGGATGGGGCTTTGGGCAACCTGGTCTGGTGGGAGGTGTCCCTGCCCAGGTCAGGGGGGTGGAACTGGGTGGTCTTCAAGGTCCCTTCCAACCCAAGCCATTCTATGGCTCTGTGATTCTAGCCCAGAAAGGAATTTTCCTTTCCAAAAACAAACAAACAAACAATTGTCACAGCTAGCACTTACTCTTACCATCTAGTCAAGTTTAATCTTCTTCCCATTACTATATTTTACAATAACTATCTCTGAACACATAACAAAAGAACGATCAGCCGTGGTTTGGAGACAAGCAACCCAAGCAGCCTCAAACTTGCTGAAGGCACTTCCCCCTGCATCCCCAGAACACAAACAGATGTGGAACATGCCGACCTTGTAGAATACTGAGGCCTGTGATACAGGGAATTTTGGATAATGAAAAAAGAGGAGGTGTGGGGAAAGGCAGGAAAATAGATTAGTTAAAGCTGAATGCTTTAATATTCATTTGTATTAATGTTACAATCTTCTTAAAATTATCTCTGTGCATGACTTACGAGGGCTACCAAAACGTAGCACAAATAATATTTATTACAGTTCAGTTGCTATGACTGTAAGAAAATGCTTCTCCCCAAAACCCACCACTTGCATTAAAAATTTTACTAGCAGAGAAAAACACAACTGAGTATGAAGGAAAATCCAAAATGAGAAACCAACACATGAGGAGGTGTTGTCTCAGATAACACTAGGACCAAACAGTCTCAGCTACTGTTTAATAATGTTTCACCAGTCCTAAATGCCCATTTAGAATAAATGACTTTCGAGTATTAATTTAAACATGCTGGCACCCCGATGAACTTAAAAGGCAGTCCTCTGGAGTGGAGTATTGCCAATCAGTCACCTGGCTTCAGCAGCTAAGGGATTACTCAAGATGACCTCTTCTCCTTCTGAACAATAGCTAGTGCAAAAGACTGATTTAAAACTTACTAAGATCCCACCCCTCCCCTCCCCTTCCCTTTCTCCTTTCCTTTCCTTTCCTTTCTCCCTTCCTTTCCCTTTTTGTAGTTACAAAAGCATTTTTTTTTAATTTATATTTAGAGCACATTTACTTTGCCAGCTTACTTCCATTTTAAATCCCAAGCAACATTTAAGAGGACACACTAGGAAAAAGAATTCAAGAAGCACAGAAAACCTTTGATTACCTGCAACATAAGGCAAGACCTAGATCAAAAACAACAATGAAATTCTCACCATTCCTGTCAATCAAGCATCCCATCTTCCCATGACTGGTTTTATTTTAATGCCTGGCAGAGTCAAGTGACATGGTAGGAGGGTAACATCCCCCCTGGCAAACTAATGACACTCCTCTAGCAGAGGAGTGGAAATTAGCTTCAGCTGTGCTGACAAAGTCCATGTTATCACGTCATCTTTTAAGACAAAACTATTACCATTCAGGCTTTCTGCAGTGTACCTCTTTTGTTCGTGAGAAAGATAACTTCTCTTTGAAAGGAATGCAATTCTAATGTTGAAAAACAAGAATTTCTTCCCATCCAAGGATTTTTGACTAAGGGAGTTCCAGTTGTGGCTTTTAGCCACATCCTTCCATTAAATATTTGCTAGCCAGTCACAAACAGAGAAGCTTCTTGAAGTACGTTTATAGAAAAGCTGTCCAGAGAAGAATAGCCTCCTGCAGAAGCCACATTTTCAGGTAGGACAGAGGTGGTATAAATAACAATACTCAAAGCTAAAAAAAAAAAAGCTTTAAAAAAGACACAGTCACATAATTGCTAATAGCTAAGTTCTAGTTCACTGTAATAATTCGTTAATAGCTAGGCTTGAGAGTTGAGAAATTCAGCTGAAATATACTTCATGTCAAGATGCATCTCAGACATATTTTCCCTGAAGATTTAGAAAAATGTTTGATTCAAACACGACCTGAAAAGACTTCATTGTAGGGAATGATTTTTTTTTTAACTACGTGAACTTACAAGTCTGAAAATGAGCTTGAAGGAAAAAAAGTAAGACAAGAAATGGAGGACTTGAAAGAATTTCTGAAATTATGAACTCTTTCACAAATAGCAAGAAGAACTATCTGTAGATCGGAGTAGCAAATGTTTCAAATTTTCCTATTTATTCCACAACAGCAGCACTAACTAATCCCTCAGAAGGGAACAATGTGGAAAATTTTCAACATCTTTACTTTGATTGTCACATGCTCTATGCATTAAGCAGAAAAACAAAAGTTGGCAAAAGCAGGTGAAGCTCTAACAGTTCCAGATTTGTTTTAGCTACGCTGTGTAACTTGGGAATACTAAAGATAATCTACATCATATAAAAAATGCTGCATGTTTCATTCTCTTTTTTTAAACCGGAAATGACAAAGTGTCAGTTTTCTACTTAACTCCCCCCTCTGAAATTTACAGAGACCTCAAAACTAAGAAGGTTAACTTGGAAGAATTAAAGAGGGATGGAGAGGGCAATTCTTCTTTCAAATGCACTTATGAAATAGCAAGTTCCTTGATGCCTATTAAATGTCGTAAGAACAATACAAATTAAGTTCCTTTATTTTGTTAAAAAACACATCTAAATTCCCCAGATTGGATCAGATTTTATACTTCAAAATTAATGTCTCTCTTTTTCCCCTCTCACATACGCTCTCAAAAAGCATCAATAGTAATTACAAATGATCAAGCTGAGAATGCGATGTGATCCCACATTTATCTTATGGGTTATGTCTAACATTCAACTCAAAGGAATGCTTCACTTACATAACATGCAACTTTCTAAAGTAATATAGTCAGACTAGCCGGGCAATGTGTTGTCCTTGACGCAATATTATTGTCTTTTCATATATTTACAATTCCATACATGTTTTTGGAGAAGAAAAATTTACAGCCATTCTTAAATATGCGAATGATGATTTTATTATTTGAAGAGTTTTTATCATTTGAGGAGTTTTGTACATCACACAGAGCTTAAGAGCATGACTATAAAAATTAATCACTATCCTCCTTTATTTTTTTTAAATCACAGAAAAGCTGAAGAGCTGAGCAACTTACACAGACGTGATAGTACTTAGATTTTCTGAGGTCTTGACAATACTAAGAAGGTCATAAATCTCCAAGCAGAGAACTGCAAATTCACCAGACACAGAGGCCCTATTAAAGTATCCTTTTAAGTATCTTTGCAGAGTCCTCTTCCTTCTCACATTACTTGATACATTTACAGTTCTGAGCTGCCCAATCATTTCAGCCCATTCTGTGCTTTCCCACAACACACACAGGCAACAGCAGAAACCCTTCTGAATCCCTTTTTCCCCCCAGAGTCAGACCATCAGAAAAAGTCTATCAGATTGTGTAAGGATCTTCTCAACATCTATATGTAAACAAAAGTCATCAGACCTTCAGTAAAGGCAGTATTTCCTTCAGGATAGCAATGAACAGCATTTGTGAGAAATGTTAAGAGCCAGTATGTTCAATACAACACTCCAGTGTAATACCTTCAGAGATTAATATACAACATTAATGCTTGCTGCAACAGTATTTACATGTAGTCAACAGGCTCAATGAATAGGAAATAAAAGTGATTTATTGTAATGAGTAGATAGCAGACAAACAGGTATTTAGAAGTCCAGTTTGTTATGATTTTATTTAAACAAAACAAAGGTTTAATGTTTTCATGCAATATTTGCACTTAAATAATCATGACAAAGAGCAGAAGTAGTTAAGGAATGCACTAATTATAGACCTTAGTGAACATACAAAAAAACTCAGCATTATAGGTTATACAAAGTAAAGAACATCTTAAATACTTTCCCAAAATACTGCAGCAGCCGAGACACAGTGATATGCCTTACAAGGGCGTAGGAATGTAATTTAGAAATCACGCGGGAACTACCCATTTCCTTTAATTTCACAAACAAGACAAAAGCAATATTCAACTCCACACAATGATTTTTCAAATAATGTCTATACAGTACCTTGAGTTTTATCCAAATAGTAAAAGTTAGACATGTTGTTTATTCAGTAAACAATTATGTGGTAAACCTCTTTTACATTTTTCCTTGGTTTTACCTGGAGTAGCCATGTTATTTAAAAGTGGGCAGGTTTGGCACTTTTATACTGATGTCGCCAATATTAATATTTCTTGGGATCTCTGGCAGATTCATATTCTTTACAGCTGAAACAGCCCGGGCTGGAGCTCCTGCTAAACCAGCCTGTGTACAAAGCGAGGAAAAATGTAAGTCAGGCAAAGTTGGTTACAGAAAGATTCAATAGCAGTATACACAGACAACTAACTTTCCCAGTATCTCCATGGTTTTACACAATTAGAAAGACCAGATGGTAATTGTGTTTGGAATGAAATGGGTTATTTGGAAATATTAAACCAGAAAGAGAAAACAGTTCACACGTTCCTTTTTATATGGTAAAACATGTAATGTCAACTTGATGGAAAAGTATGCAGAGAGGAATAAGAGGCTCATCCACGTTTGTGCAATATGCAGGTTATTGAAGAGACAATGTCAAGGTACTTAAGTGCAACGTGCTGTCTTTGTCTCTCGCCTATTCTAAGAGTTCATATGGTTCAGAGTTGACCAATATTGGTTACAGGTTCAGAATATGTAACCTCAAAATAGCAAGTTACTGAAAGCCAGTTGAACCATATTACATATCAAAGTGCAAACAAATATGAGGTAATTCAAGGTGGCTTAGCCTGAAATGAAAAGGGTGAAAACCTTGCATTTGTGAGTGATAAAGAGCATGTAGAAAGACCATTTCTATAGACCAAATGATGTAATCTGTTACCCCTGCTATCTAAATATTTGCTAACATATCTGCAGCCTTTAGGCACATGGGAACATTATATAATCTGATTATGCCAAATTAAATACTATACTACCTACTTTGTAATAAAATCCTATGCTGCAGTTTCTCAATTTAAAGCCATAGTTCTACTGTATAAAAATACAAATTTAGCAATATAGAAGTAAGTTTGTTACTGACTTCCGTTCAGTTCTGCCTTTTAGATAAACGTCTGTGCAGTTTACACACTAGAGCTTGTAACTGAAGTACTAGGAAAGATGATTTGCAACTTGTAAGTCTGAAGACATACAGAACATGATCATTCCCAACTGCTTCTGAAGAACAGCTTTCAAAACTTCCTTAGTTTAAGGACTGTTAAAGACCAATAACTGTTATTGTATTTGATACTGTATGGAAAAAGTAGCACTCATTATCAATATGGAATTGTTTCTCCTACAAGTCCAAATTCACTAAGTATACTTAGAACTAGTTGTGTGGCTTTATTTCAGACTTGTCACTGAAGTGCAAAAATCTTTTTTGTTGTTGCTAAAAAAAATATTTTTTAAAAAAAAAAACATTAAAGCCTGTAAGATTTTTAAAACAAAGCTATCAGTTGCAGAAATTCCGTGAATAGGTAGAGAAAAAAAGAAGAAAAAAGGAGTTTTCTTTTTTGTTTTAAAAGTAGGCTTAAAAATATTTGCAAAAGATAAAAAACACAATGAAGTGAAGTGATCTTCAGAACTTCTATGCTTTTACACTGGTATCTTACAGGCCCTGTAAAAAAGGGGAGATCTACAAGAAACAAAGCAACATGCTAAGAACTGTTAAAAAAAAAAATACACTAAACCTGTAGAAATGGAAGGTTCCATTAAGCGTGGTTTTACTTATGGGAGTCAAAGACTGAAGAAATCAGTGCACTTGTACATAAAATAATTCTGAGCAAGAAATACAGCATTTCAAAATGAGAAAACCTCTGGAAAAAGTTTATGTCATATTTAATTATTAATTAGTGTTTGTAGATTACTGCTTTTAGTATAACCTTTTCATATTCTCAATTTTCGCTGAAATTCATTGTAATTACAGTATATATTTAGACAGAGGAGAACATTTTCATTCTGACATGTCCACCTGCACTAATGCACAAAAGGAGGTGGACACCTCATACACTCCTCAGAGAACAACTCTACTTTTTGAAGGCTATGCAAAACTACTGTTCCTTTTTACTACTCTCTTAATAAAGAAACAAATGTACAGTCAAATTAACATAAGGTTTCCACCTTAAATCCTACCTACAATTCTGCTCTAGATATGTATATAGTCCTTTCTCCCCTCCAAGAAGATAAGCCATAGTCAAAATAAAACCTATTAAAGTTTCTGACTTTGAGCTAACCCATTTATCTTATGTGGAAAGGCTAAAGCATCATAAATCCCTAGATGTTAGCCACAGGAGAATTTCTGGTACGAGGAACAGAGACCAGAAAGCTGTGAGTCATCTGTTAAAAAATCCCACGTGCCGAAGACTCCTATGTGATACACACTAAAGTTGTGAAAAGCAGGTGGGGGTAGAGCAGAAAGCTCCAGAAATCTTCAATCTCTTAATGCAACCAAGTAATTTGCTCTTGCTTTCACCCCTCACATGATCCAAATTATCAATTCTCAGCTGTATGGCTAACTACAACTAAAAATGTGGAAAAAAAATAATTTTAAAGCCTCTTTTTCCTTGGTTTCCCTTCACCAAGTGTTATGCACTTCTGAGGCCATTTGAATTCCAATCCCTTCTTGAAGGGGAATGTACGGACCTAATACTAGTAGTATTACGAAAATTAAGTGTCCATAATCCGCAAACCTTAATCTGCAATATCTTAAAGATGCAGCATTAGATACTGCAATTTCTTGTTATTTAGTATGTTCAAAAACAGTTCAGAAGATATGTAGGTGTTTGTCGCTATCTTTTTCTGTTTGAGAACTTGGAGTTATTCATTTTTAAATGAAGAGTAAATACCACTGAATTTTTATCAGATAAACTAATAAATGCATTTCCTTTTTATTTGGTTCTATATTTTAAATTCTATATTCAGTAACCGAAGAAAAAATCTTGAAGAAAAACCAAAAATGGGCCAATGTAAACTGTTTTCCATACAGAAGATGAAAATACTAATAAAGTAGTAACAAAAGCAATGAATTATACAATTTGTAACTGAAAAAATGGGAAACCAGAAAAATACCAGAAGTGATGGACATGGTCCACACAAACAGGCATGGCTGGCAATTCAAAAGAGAGATGCCTTCTAGGTGACTAGGATGGAGATTCCTTACCCTATTTTAATGAAAGTTAATTATTCTTAATGGACAAATAGAAGTTTTAGTATAACTCGTCATTATTTTTACCTACCTGCAGCTATCCTCTTTACACAGACTTACAGTCCCTGCCTCCCGCCCCAATGGCATAGGACACAATGGAGACACAATTGAGAATTATTCAAAATACCACAATTGACATGACCCTTCCACCCCCCTATGTAGTCATGACTTCCAACAGTCACATTTCATTAGGATCATTTGAACCACGATCAACAAAGATCCCTAACAAAAGTACTAGGAACTTCAGTTTACCTCTTTTTTTATTTTTGGCAGCAACATTGTCTTTCACTACCATATACTGGAGTAGAGAATTTCAAACTGTTACAGTCTCTTCTCCCGTGATTTTCTATATTAAGTGGTTTTGTAATTCAAAGTATATATAATATGGACAGCAGAATGCTGTTTATTAAAACTAATGTTGATCATATAAAATTTAACAGTCATAATGTATTTTGACGTCAGAGCAAACAGTTTGTAAAAAATATCTAATAAAATGACTGAAAAGTACTTCAAAACTGGATACCTAATAAATTATTTCAAATGTGATTGCATTTCTTTTTAGCATGTCAGTGAACTAGTACATGGTCTGCCATATATCATCTTTTAGAGAAGGTGAACTATATTTACAAACACAACAGTTCTACATGAAATATTTCCAGACCAGTGTGCTTTAAGCAGTTTTATACTAACTTTAAACAGTTTTATAGAGGTACCTGATTAAAAGAGCCATCATTGTAACACTGCATTGGACATGTTTCAACTGCCTTTATTATAAAATAATTCAGCAAGTAACTTGGTGAGGTGCAAAGAAAAAACTGTTTCACTTGAAAAAAAAACAAAACACACAAGCTTTAAACGTGCAGTGAATGATGATGAATTGTCTGTCACAGCCAGCAAATGACTTAAGCAAGTGAAAATGATACTTTTTAAAACACATTAATGAATTTTCAGAAATACAGTACGAATTGCACACAGCTGGTATTACGAAGAGCCAATACTCCAGATTTTTTGTTTTTTTTTTGCCACAGCTGCTTTGTTTTCTCAATTTCATTACTTATCAAAGTTGTACTTGAATCTTGAAACACTCTATATTATCAATTTAGGTTCAGTTACTTCAAGAAATTATTGCAAACATGTTCATACACTTTTAGAGTGAAAAAGCAATTCTATAAATGCAAAACAACGATGCTATATTAAAGATTGAAATAGATGCATTTAATAACAAAACTTATTCTAATGGTCCTAGTCTATCAAGTGAGAAATATGAACTGTTGTTAGTTTACTTAGGTCATTTTTCATTACTGTAAGAATCAATTTCCTTTGTTATCATCACCGTTTCTTATAATACCCCAGTGATAACATTAAATGAAAGTAATCCCAAAAACATTGTTTTATTCAAAAAAAAAAAAAAAGAAACTCATATCATTTGGAAAGAAGATTAGAAGATTACATATCACAAATTTAGTTAATATGCATATACCCCCCAAAAAAAGGAAAAAGGAAAAAAGATTCAGACTGCCATCCCAAGCAACTCTACACAGAGCTAGCTACCACTAAAACATGTAAAAATATACAGCCTACTGGAAAACAAAATAATTCAGGCTAAAGCTTTGCAAAAGAAGCCACCCTTTTCCAGATATACTGGAGGTACAAGGACCTCTCTGCTGCTGGTGTTTCATACTAATGCTTCTTTCCAGAACAAGTATGACTTCAAAGCAGCAGGGTTATGAAAGAATGAAAAGATGCAATACATAATATAAAGGAATGATCATGTCCCCTGCTTATGAGGTTAAATAAATGAACATAATTAGAGAAAAAACAAAATGAAGTCTGCAAGTATCTCAAAATGAGGCCAAACAGATAAGAAGACTTAAGACGTACTCTTAGAAATTTTAAGCACTTGAATCACAAAGAGTAATGGATGGGAATGATTAATTATTTGTTTGTTTGTTTTTCATTGCCAGACCCAAAAATAAAAACAGAACGTGGGTGAGCAGAACAGAGAAAAAAAAAGTAGCTTTGCACAAATAAAAAAAAAACTAAAATCAAGCTCCCTACTGTTACCATGAAATACGTATTATATGTTACAAGTGTTGACATATTAGGCAGAGGAAGGTCATTTCCTTGATTTTCTTCATGTGCCATAACAACTCCAAATTTAGGTAAAATATTTCATACTACCCCAAAATATTTTTAGCTAATGCTTTAAAACTTACTGCTAGTAAAACCAACTACAGAACTGTATTTTCTAAGTTTTAAAGTAAGGTATTATATTACTCTTTTTTCCTGGAAAAATCATGTAAAAAGGCAAGAGCAAAGCTATTTATAAATAAAATAAACTTCATCTCCTTAAGAGACTAGCTATTTAAACTACCTACAGTTCAAAAACGTAGATACTTAAAATGAATGGAAATGAATTTTGAAATAGTGTAATTAACATTGACTGACATTCAAACAGCTGAGTTCAACTAGATGTCTCAAATAGCAAATGACAGGGGGACAATGACCATAAATTGAACTTCAAACATTTATTTTCCTCCTCCTTTTTCTATTCCTTATTAATATTCATGTTCAGTGACTGGGGTTACCAAGGTGTCTTCAAGCAAAATCCGATGGTTCATGGCAAGGGCAGCAAATGTACACCTGAAGTTTAGTACAAGCTTACTGCTCTTTCATTTTATGCTTGATACACTTAGTAATTGAAATAATAATTTTGATATTTCTACATCACCTTTATAAACTATACTGAAAATTTCATTTCACATGTATGAAACTGTTTGGATTTGTTTGTTTCCTTTTTTAAGTTTTGTTTACCCGAAACTTATTGTGAAACTTCACTTCTCTTTGCAAGCAGGTAAGTTGTTTGTTTTCATCTGGAAGTATTAAGTGGTACTAAGCAAGACATTTCTTACCTATTTTAGATTTTTCCAATCAGGAAGCTATATTGACTATATCATCACATTCTATTTTGCTACCTGTGTGTTCAATTTCTATTCAGATTAGTTTTGCATTTTTTTTAGAAAAAAATCATACAAGTTCATATTTCTTTGTTTCTTAAACAATGATACAAAGAAAAGTTAAATTCTAAAATGCAGGAAGAGAAATAAAATAAAAAATATGATGTCAATGGAAAGCTAGTAAAATACACTATAGCCAATAAAAAGATGAGGGAGCTACAAGAAGAAACTAGCACAAAAAGTAGGCTACAAGGACTAGTATGGGTATTTTTACACATAATTTTTGAGTCTGGCCTACATAATTTATTGCCTTTGACATCATTTTGCTTTCCCTTTTTGTTAAAAGTACATTTTTTTCTCAAAGTCAGCAATACCTTTGTCTACCTGTCCTGTCTGGGAGACTGAAAGATAAAGGTCTGTAAGAGAGAAGAATGAAAGAGCTAGAAAAGATCAGGAGGTTCGGAAAAAATGAGGTCCAACTTAAAAGTCTAAATCACAGGCAGTTGAACACTCCAAATAGAGAAAAGATTGCCCAGGTTTACCTACAATAATTCCAGAAGCTCTGGATAAAATCCCAATGACCCCTCTCCCATAAATTCCCTCCCTTAATCACAATGATCCTTTGGCTTTAGAAAGGTTGACCAGAAATCCATTCACAGATAAACACTAAGCTTTACGGTTGGGAGATACAGTAAAGACAACATTTTGCAGGGTACAAATACAATTTCCCTCTTAGCTCATCCACGCAACTTAAGAGCTGAATCAGAAATCAAAGCTAGGGGCTCAATCACAGTGATATAAACAAATAACCTCTGTTGAAAGGATTAATACTTTGAACTGATAACATTGTTCAAATATTCATGAATTAAATAAACACATTTTTTTCTCATTTGCTAAATTCCACATGAAAGCCTGTTTAGAAACCTAATATAAAACTAATCACATACTCAATGCCAAATGGCTGGATTTTGTGTATTAAGGGAAAGTTGGGTGGGCACACTGCAAAATTTAGAACGCTTCTGTAAATGGAGCTCACTTACAATTTCATTAGATTCATCATTTCAGCAGGCAATTCAAAAAGGCAATTCAAAATCCAAAAGGCGATTCAGCCTCAGCACAGCTAAGTTATAGATGCCACAACCATGACTGAGGTTGGAGAAGCGGAACAGACTAAAGCTTGAGTGCTGTGGCATAGGCGGCATAGTCCTATGAACTACAGCTGATATAACAATAATTTGTTTTTAAAATAATTTTTTTTTCTGATGAAACAAAACTAAGAGGATCCGCTAGTTTTGATTTCATAGTGACCAGCAATTAAAAATATTATTAATGAAGTTATTGCGGTTTTTGATTTACACGAACTGGATTTTCTTCTATCTTCTATCTAAATACATGTTTAGGAAAGACATATTGAAAGATTTACAATCTCAATCATAAAGACAAAAGGAAAAGAAATAGCAATCAGCAAATTTCTGAGGATATCCACGTAACAACCAATTAATGAGCTACAGAGATATTTATCAGGTATTGTGAACTATCTCAGTAACTGTTATATTTGAGAAGAGACAGTCACTCAATTTAAAAAAAAATCATTTGTGGTGAGCAGACTGTGAAATGTTCTACTCCATCCCAGTCACCAAGTGTTTAAATTTCTTACTGCTACTTCTTTACCTTCCATAATTCATTGCTGAATGTAAAAGAATAAATTGCTATTTGCTATTTTCTCTGCTTAGGTTCTGAGTTCTCCACGTTTTATTTATTTATTTATTTATTTATTCCCAATCTTCTACCATCTGATTTTCTTCTAAAAATACCTTAACAGAAAGAATGACTTACTGATGGATAATGGAACAGCAAAAATTGCAGCTGTCTGCACTGAATTGTGTTTCAGATGCCTAGTCAGAGACTGGTTTATAGTTGATTTGATTAACAGAACAAATATAATTAAGAAAAAACTTCTTCATTAAATGCTTTTAGGTGAAACTGATTCTGTGCATAACACATGGTAGAACACACTTGCTTAGTAAATTCAGCTTTTGGGACACTACACTACTCTTCCATCAATATATGAAAAATATATGTATACAGAAATTATTCAACTATAGCAGTAATTCATGAGAATAAATCCAAGTGTTCATCTCTATAAACAACAACTCATTTGGAGTTTGAGAAAGTGTTAAAACGAATGTACTGAACATCTTCATAATCTGTAATACAATCTTTCTGGATGTGTATTGCCATGCACAATATCCCATCAAACTGCTTTTTCCTGCTTTTCACACAGTGTTGTCCTGTTCTTGGGAACAGTTTGGAAGTTGTGTAAAATAGACAATTAAATGTATCAAAACACTCAAAATGATGCAGTGTGAGATTGCAGAATTAGGAGAACAGTATACATTTACCACAAAAAAAAGCTGAAGAATTAATTTCTCTCTGGTTTGTAAAATGTACTCGAGTTAAAACTAGGAAGCTTTCTGTGTCTTCCCCACAGATGTCATTTAGTTCATATTTATGCCACCTGTAATATTTCAATCCACTCAGCTGACCTCAGCTTTAGAAAGAGTCTCCAATTCAAGCAAAAGTTGGTTACAAATGTGAAAAAGCTCTGAAAATCAGATGATGTCATTCTGGTATGTTCTCTCTCTTATCAGTAAGAATTATAGACTTACTACTAGCATTTTAGCTTACATGACGAGTCTAGATATTTAAAAAAGTAGCATTCTGTCTCATAGCTAAAATAATTCAAAAATCCCTTCTCTTTCTAAATTTCTCTCCTAGACATTGAACAGTATTAAAGACAAGCATTTTAATATCCAGATTTGCACACTCCAAAGCTTGATGTGGAATTACAGGTATGTCTTGTCACTCTTTCACAAGCGTATATCTTTTCCACTTGACAAGTGGAAAAGAGATTTCCACAAGTTATGCAAGTATCCCTTGCTAATACTAATATGGGTATGTAGAAAATTCCATCTTCTCACTGGAATCTATTCAACCAATGACCAAATGTTCAGATTACCAATATAACAGAATTCATATTAACTTCAAATGGCCTAAAACTGGGTTTTACTTTCTATCAAGTCCATTTAACTCCAATTTACTATTTTATGTTACAGTGTTTTTGTGACACTTAATACACTTCAATTTATTTCAGCTGCCAGAAGCATACTAGCAGACAGGAATATGTTGTCTACATACTTTGGTTCTTCTGATTTCAACTGTTATAGTCATTAGTGGTTTCCAACAAAATAAATATACTGGAAATAAAATGCTTTCTGAAGGAGAAGCTTACGGAACTACAGATGTATCCCAATAGCAATGACAGGCACTGCTATTAGACACAAATAGCAAAAACTAACCAGCTCATCCTCTAAGCAATTATTACTTATAATGGAAGGTATAATATACTACCTTAGTGATACACTGTGAATTTTTAGCATTATAAGCAAGCAGCTCTATATAGTTTGCTACTGAAGAACAAGCCGCATTATATAGCATGCATTCACTACAGTCATTTTTTTTAGTTTAGACGCTACACAGTGCTGCTTCATTCTTACCTCAGATTTCTCCAGTTTATTCTGAGCATCAATCTGAGTGACAATTTCATTCATGTTGGTCTCCAAAACCATTCCACCCATGACCATTTCAGCCAATATATTATGGACCTAAAAAAGAATGTAAGGAAAAAATTAAATGTCCAATACATATCTGGACAGATGATGCCTAGGTTCATCAATCCAGGAACACATATATTCTGTAAATAAATTGACATAATTTCTTTAAAACAATTTGGGATGAAACGCTCATAACCTGCTGTTTGTTTCTGCAACATCCTCTTTGCTCCTAGTTCTTTTACAATTCATCATTTGAATTTTGCTTATCAATTTGCTTATCAATTTGCTTATCAATTCTAGGAGAAGAAACTGTAATTCATCTTTCTTTCAGTATTTAACATCTGTCCAAGGACTATGAACAAAAGTTCTAATTAGCAGCATAAGTTCTACAATATTAACAAATTGCTCGTAGTGGTGTAAAAACTACTTTGGGCTACATCTATGAAGGACAAGAGACTGAGTGATGTTCACCCATGGCTACCAAGACTAGGCTCTGGCACGGCTGTAACACAACCGAACGTACACAATACAAACACAGAGACGTCAGCATCTAGGATGGGGATTGACAGCCTGGACTCAAACTGAAAGACTGAATAAGCCAATTGGTGACGTTCATGAAATGGGTATGTCTAAAACTCCTCTTCCCTGTAACCCTGATCTCAGAAAGGGAGTCTTGGTTCACAAATCTGTTTTCGCATACTTTCTACTGAAACTTGAGTTAATATACAATGTAAAATATTGCAACCCCCAAAACACCTAAATTGTCACCAAAACTTCAACCTTGGATATAGGGAGGGCAGACTTCCGGCTGCTCACAGAACTACTTGATAAGGTCCCCTGGGAAACTGCTTTTGAAGGTACTGGTCAATTTTTAAGTAAGAGCACAGGAACAAGCATTTTCAAATTGTCAGAAATCAAGCAGGCACAAGTGGCCTGGCTGAGCAAGGATCTTCTTCTAGAACTTAGGCAGAAAAAAAAGTGTACAGCCATTGGAAGTGAGGTCAGGCGACACGAGAGGACTAGTAAGATGCTGTTTGCCTTTGAATGGAGAAAATTCATGTGGCCAAGGCTCAATTAGGGTTGAAACTGGCCAGTACTATGGGGAACAATGAAAAGGGTTTTGTTGCTGTTGCTTTTTAATATGTTAACAGCAAAAGGAGAACCAGAGAAAACATTGTTCCGATACTTGATGAGGATGGTCACCTCACAAATAGAGATGTAGACAAAGCTCAGACATTTAATACCTTCTTCACTTCTGTCTTCAACACCAATGATGGGCTCTGGGATCCCAGGCTCCCTGAGCTGGAGGACCATGACTGCAGTAACAACAAACTCCCAGCCAAGCCCAAACTTGTGTGGGAATTGCTGCTCCTGCTGGATGCATGTTAATCTATGGGGTCTGATGGATTCGTCCCAGGGTACTCAGCTGACTGATGTCCTTGTAACACCTCTCTCCACTATTTTTCAATGGTCTCGGGAATCTGGAGAGGTCCTGGTTGTCTGAAGGCTGGCAAATATTGTTCCATTTTTCAAGGACAAGAAAGATCCTGGTAATCACAGGCCTTTAAGTCTCACTTTAGTGTTTGGTAAAATTACGTGGAAAATTATTTTGGGACTTACTGAAAAACACCTGAAGGACAATGTAGTCATTGCCCACAGCCAACACAGGTTCACGAAGAGAAGTTTCTGCTTAACAGCCGTAACTTGCTTTATGAAAAGGTCACCCATCTAGTTGATCAAGATAAGCCAGCACGTCACTTTTTGGATTTCAGCAAAGCTTTAGACACTGTTACTCACAGTATCCTTCAGCACAAAGTGTCCAGTTAGATAAAAACATAATATATGATCAATTGGCTGGCGGGTTTGGCTCAAAGGCTTATAGTAAATGCGGTTACACGAGGCTGGCGGCCAGTCACTAGTGTGGCTCCCTAGGGCTCCGTTCTAGGGCCAGTTCTCTTTAATGTTTTCATAAATGACTCAAATGTACGATTAGAAGGTGTTTTCAGTAAGTCTGCAGATGTCACTAAACTGGGAGGAGCTGTTTACTGCACTGAGAGCAGACAGGCCTTGAAGAGGTATCTTGACAAATTAGAGAGCTGGGCAATCACCAACAGCATAAGAAGTGCCAGATTCTGCAGCTGAGACAGGGCAACGCTGGCTATACGTAGAGCCTAGGGGACGAGAAGCTGGAGAGCAGCCCTGAAGAAAGAGATCTGGGCACTTCAGTTGACAGCAAGTTGAAATGAGCCAGCAGCGTGCCCTGGCAGCCAGGAGGGCCAACCCTATCTGATGTGCATCAGGCACAGGACTGCTAGCTGGCTGAGGGAAGGGATTGTCCTGCTCTGCTCTGTACATGTGCAGTCTCACCTCAAGTACTGTGTGAGGTTTAGGGCACCACAGTATAAAAGAACAAAAAGCTATGAGAGAGTATCCAAAGGAAGGCTACAAAGACGATTAAGGGTCTGGAGGGGAAGACGTATGAGGAGTGGCTGAGGTCCCTTGGTTTGCTCAGCCCAGAGCAGAGCAGGCTGAGGGGAGGCCTCATGGCGGCCTGCAGCTCCCTCACGAGGGGAGCGGAGGGGCAGGTGCTGAGCTCTGCTCTCTGGGGACAGGACCCGAGGGAACGGCATGGAGCTGGGAGAGGGGAGGGTCAGGCTGGGTGTGAGGGAAAGGTTCTGCACCCAGAGGGTAGTGGGGCACTGGGACAGGCTCCCCAGAGCAGTAGTCACAGCATGAAGCCTGCCAGAGTTCAAGAAGCATATGGACAACATTCTCAGACACAGGGTCTGATTTTTGGGTGGGGCTATGTAGAGCCAGGAGTTGGACTCAGTGATCCTTGTGGCTCCCTTCCAGCTCAGGATATTCTATGATTCTATCATTCTGTGTTTCTGAAGACATGGAACATATGATCACTTTTCTGAGATAAATACATTGTACCTGATACTTCAAAGCATAACTGTGCTATTATTTTGGATATGCATGAAGTTTCCCTGTGAATTAAAGGTAAATCTCTAAATCAAAGATGAGTTGAGGGTAATATATTAAAAACTACCACACTTCCCACTTTTGTGACATACCTCATTAGTATATTTCACAAGAAAGCAGCTCTCATCTGTCTATTGCTGCTGAGTAAAGATTTAAGAATCATATATTTATTAGAAAGATTAAAAATCCTTAATAAACCACTTGCTTCACTCCTAGCATGTATATATTCCTCGCAAAATACCAAACTGGTAAGCATAATATAAAAGTGATGCTAATCAATCAGTTCTCCTGTTTTGCAATGAGGTGAATTTAAAGGTTTTCTAGCATCACAATCAGAAAAGATACAAACATGGTAATCTAGCATTAATATATTCTTCGCTGACAATCCAAATGCATTGAAAAATGCCACCAATAATTTACTTCCTTTTATTGAAGACTAGTTTTTACTTATTGTATAAAGAAACAGTTGACAGCCCTAAACAAACAGGAGTTGCATACACATTGCACGGGCTACCTGCAATACCAAACACCTATGTGAAGTTGCATTTGGCTACAAATTTGCAAAGTATGATTTCATAGACAACTGATGAAAGATACAATGCATTCAACAGAATCAACTGAAAAGGAAACTGCTCTTTCAGTCAGTTCTCAATTTTACTCATAGAAGAGGCTTGATAATACAAGTTGATGATGCAAAATATTGACTTAAGATATTGTTAGTATGAAAAACAAAATATCAAAGATATTAATATGGAAACCATTATAAACACATAATATTAAAATGGATACAGATATAGCTTGTTTTTCTCCTTAACAAGTAACACAGACCATGTTTAGAAAACACTACATGTGTGCATGGTGGTCATAAAGCCTGCCTACTTTAAAGTGGTCTACCAGAAGATGATACAGAATCAGAGTTCTAAGTCAATCAACAAATCAAGTCAATCAGTTTGGCACTGTCTCCCACAACATTCCCCAAGACGTCCTTATCTCGAAATTGGAAAGACATGGATTTGATAGCTGGACCACTGAATGGGTAAGGAATTGGCTGGATGGTTGCACCCAAAGAGTTGCAGTCAACATCTCAATGTCCAAATGGAGATCAGTAACAAGTGGTGTTCCTCAGGGGCTGGTCTCGGGACTGGTACTGTTTAACATTTTTGTCAGCGACAGGGACAGTGGGATTTAGTGCACCCTCAGCAAGTTTGCCAATGAGACCAAGATAAGGCCTGGGGGTTGGAGTTAGATGGTCTTTAATGTCCCTTCCAACCCAAACCATTCTATGACTCTATGAATTTAGTTGTATTTCATTTCATCAACCATTTACCAAGAATTTTTCACAGATTATGTAAATAGTGTTGTTGTTTTTTTTCCTAGTTTCTGAATGTGCATTGTACAGACTTATGGTAGGACTAATACATAATTCATGTCTCCCTACACAAGTCAGGGAGAAATTTTCAGGTTAGTCTTACCTAAGCCCAGCATTAACCATATATTAAATTGTTCTTTTCCTTCTCTCAATAGAAATACAGCATAAGAGTGTAAATACCATCACTTACTATTGCGTATCACAGACCTGAATTGTATTTTCTTTTTTAAAATGTACTTAGCTCTAAAACAACAAATACAGTCCCTACCTTTAGACTTTACCATACATTTTGCTCTCTTTGGCAGACCTGGTGATGTCAAGAAAGAAATTCCACTGTAACTTTAGCCCAAACTAATATCCTTAAAATTCAGACTCTATTCACTTTAAAGCCAAGGAAGGTGGAAGCAAAACAATATTTTCATCACTGAGGAATACATTTTAACGTAGCAGACACCTGAAACTGCATTGGTAAGTACATGAGAGACTAAATTCCAGCCTACATCCTGGTGAGGAAATGAAATTTAATTTCCTCTTAATATTCCTGACATCTTTGGTAAGTTCTAGAACTTGGCCTTTCTTCTAAAGCATGGGAATAACTCGTAAGTATTTCTGACAGAAGAGGGAAGAAATGACACCTCTTATTTTGCTGGTCAGCAGAGAACTTCACAGAACAAGCAATGGAAGTCTAGCAGAACAGAACAAGAACACAGATGAGCAGTTCTTGGTCTTTTCAGATTTTTCATTGTTGTTCAAAAAAATAAAAGTGAGTCATGATATTACTAAGAAATACCTCTTTTCTCAGACAACTTGTTTCAAACAGCTTACTGATATGACATCCTGAGAAGCCAAACTGAGATAACAGATTGAATTTCATATCAAGTCTCCAAAATAACCGAAGACAGTGAATATCTGATCTTGCTTTCACAAATGGTCTGGTTTCTCTGCAGTAGATTACAAGGTATATTTAAAAAATAAGTCTAATTCAATCATGCCAGTTTTGGTGACTATTTTTGCCTCCTAAAACACAAAGGTAAGCAATTGCAGTCCTGTCAGTAATAATAAAGATTTTTTTCTTCTTCTTCTAGAGTGTTGGCATGGTAAACAAGCAATGCATTAGGGTACATTTAGAATACTATGTCCAGTTCAGGGATTAGCCAGTGCAAGAAAGACATCGTTAAGTTGGGAGTCAATTCAGCAAATTATTATTATTATGTAATTGTAAGAATGAAGAAGCTGAGCCATTTTTCTATTTTATAACTTGTAAAGAGAAAAAAAAAAAATGTTTCTTGAACACATAGTCCACTTACAAAAAGATACAGCCCAACTGCAACAACAAACCACGGCAACTGCTACATGACATAGAGAAACAATTTCACTTAAAAGGTTAGGCAAATGCCTCTCGTCAAAGCATTGCCCGGGCAATTGCCCTTTATATAAGAAGGCCACAACAGGGAAGCAAGGTACAGATAAAGAAATAACTGAAAACTTATCCTGCTTATGTTGGATGCAGTGAAAAAGAATGAATACAACAGCTTCACACCCCCACACACACACTCATAATTGAAACAGTAATGTTTGTAAATCTGAACACACAATTAGCATTAAAGACAGGCAGAAAAGCAGGCATATTGTTTCTTTTCTAAAACAGACTAATATACAGATGAAACCACAATATTCTACAATGCATCAAAACATTAAGAAAACACCTTCCTCAATCTTTATAGTCATAAAGAAACTAATTCTTTATTCGAGCTTTTGGTGCTTTACAGGATTGCTCTATTATCATTATGATCTCAAAGTATTAAATACGCAGTTCAGATTAAAGCACCATGAATTACTGCTGAACAGATGATTCAGTATTTCACATTTGGTGTTTCACATTACAGAATATGTTCATCATAACATTTAACTTTCACATTTTTTAAAACAATTTGCATGTTGGAGAGCAAAAATTACTACTTCTGCTCATGGATGCTTTAAATACATTAATCAGATGCAAAATCCATCCAGCACTTTATCTAGCTCTAAAAATTCATCAGTTAACGCTTAAAAAAAATTAGGCAAGAAATCTGAAAAGTACTCTTTATCCTGATATATTCTCTCTCCTTTGAAATATCTCCCATGTAAGGATTCCTGAAACACAGATTATTTGTTGTTTGTTGCTGAATTCTTGTATTTTACAGCCCTTTTCAGATTTTTCTTTTGTTAATATGTCTTATCACTTTTGAACCTATTTATAGTATTATTGGTAAATCCAATAAAATGGGACAATTTTATGGGCATTCCATAATTTAATTATAAATCATGAAAAATACATTTTCTTTGTTTCAAACTTATTTCCTGCAAATTTTAACTGATACGCCATTGTTCTACTGTTTGGTTGGTTGGTTTTTGCCAATGATAGTTAGAATCATAGAATATCCTGAGTTGGAAGGGACCCTTAAGGATCATCAAGTCCAACTCTTAGTTGTTCTTCATCTTCATCTTCATCTTCAGATGTTCTTCATCTTCTTAGTTCTTCATCTTCTTCAGGCCTTTTAACACTTTATTGTTAATGGTTTTTCCTTCTCTATTTCCAGTATCTTGAATATTTAACCTCTTCCTTCAAGAGGTTCCCTCTTGAAAAGGTTCAATGGTTTTAATTATGCTTCCTATGTTTCTCTCTAATTTTATCCCCACTTTTAGTATGCAATATGCAGTCCTAACATGAAGTATTGAAAAGCATTTATAAACCATGGATTGACACAGTGATTAATGACATTTTTTTCTGTGTCCCATTTTAAAGGGATGCTTTTCTAAATAAGAAAATACAGATGTTTTTAGTTGTTGATCTGAAATTGAAGGAAATTATGGTTATAACCAGTAATACTATGCACATATTGTAATGGACTTACT
The DNA here is from genome assembly GCF_011077185.1 of Oxyura jamaicensis. Classification (NCBI taxonomy): domain Eukaryota; kingdom Metazoa; phylum Chordata; class Aves; order Anseriformes; family Anatidae; genus Oxyura; species Oxyura jamaicensis. The sequence goes on from NC_048926.1 coordinate 67,172,541, forward strand.
TCCCTTCCGTTAAATACATTGCACAAATAAAAGAGTACTAGCAAAAATTTGTCCAGGTACAAGCAGTAGCAAGACTAACATTTTTAGAATTAACTACTTTTTTTGTCCAAATGTACAAATACGCTTCACATTAGCAAATACAATTTTTTCTCAACTCTACTTAAAAATTTCACTATTTTTTCTACAGAAATAAAAAAGCTCTAAGTTGAAAAGGAATTAAGTGGCAATGAAGTGTAAAATACTGCCTGTTTAAATGAAAGACTGAAGGTACATGGAATACACATCTCACATTTATGAAATCTCCATCCTTTACTGGATGCGGGGGGAAACTTAGTTACAAGAGATGAGGAAAAGGTGGAGGTGCTTAATGCCTTCTTCGCCTCAGTCTTTAGCGGCAATACCAGTTGTTCTCTGGATACCCAGTACCCTGAACTGGTGGAAGGGGATGGGGAGAGAGATGTGGCCCTCACTATCCATGAAGAACTGGTTGGTGACCTGGTACGGCACTTGGATGTGCACAAGTCGATGGGGCCGGATGGGGCCACCCAAGGGTACTGAGAGAACTGGCAGAGGTGCTGGCCAAGCCGCTTACCATCATTTATCAACAGTCCTGGCTATCGGGGGAGGTCCCAGCTGACTGGCGGCTAGCGAATGTGACGCCCATCTACAAGAAGGGCCGGAGGACTGACCCGGGAAACTACAGGCCTGTCAGTTTGACCTCAGTGCCAGGGAAGCTCATGGAGCAGATTATCTTGAGAGTCATCATGCAGCACTTGCAGGGAAAGCAGGCGATCAGGCCCAGTCAGCATGGGTTTATGGAAGGCAGGTCCTGCTTGACGAACCTGATCTCCTTCTATGACAAAGTGACGCGCTGGGTGGATGAGGGAAAGGCTGTGGATGTGGTCTACCTTGACTTCAGCAAGGCTTTTGACACCGTTTCCCACAGCATTCTCCTCAAGAAACTGGCTGCTCATGGCTTGGACTGGCGCACGCTTTGTTGGGTTAGAAACTGTCTGGATAGCCGGGCCCACAGAGTCGTGGTAAATGGAGTCAAACCCAGTTGGAGGCCGGTCACTAGTGGCGTTCCCCAGGGCTCGGTGCTGGGGCCGGTCCTCTTCAATATCTTCACTGATGATCTGGATGAGGGCATTGAGTCCACCCTCAGTAAGTTTGCAGATGACACCAAGTTAGGTACGTGTGTCGATCTGCTCGAGGGTAGGAAGGCTCTGCAGGAGGATCTGGAGAGGCTGGACTGATGGGCTGAGGTCAACTGCATGAAGTTCAACAAGGCCAAGTGCCGGGTCCTGCACCTGGGGCGCAATAACCCCAAGCAGAGCTACAGGCTGGGAGATGAGTGGTTGGAGAGCTGCCAGGCGGAGAAGGACCTGGGAGTGATGGTTGATAGTCAGCTGAATATAAGCCAGCAGTGTGCTCAGGTGGCCAAGAAGGCCAACAGCATCCTGGCCTGTATAAGAAACAGTGTGGCCAGCAGGGCTAGGGAGGTGATCGTCCCCCTGTACTCGGCTCTGGTGAGGCCGCACCTCGAGTACTGTGTTCAGTTTTGGGCCCCTCGCTACAAGAAGGACATCGAGGTGCTTGAGCGAGTCCAGAGAAGGGCTACGAAGCTGGTGAGGGGCCTGGAGAACAAGTCTTACGAGGAGCGGCTGAGGCAGCTGGGCTTGTTCAGCCTGCAGAAAAGGAGGCTCAGGGGTGACCTTATCGCTCTCTACAGGTACCTGAAGGGAGGCTGTAGCGAGGTGGGGGTTGGTCTGTTCTCCCACGTGCCTGGTGACAGGACGAGGGGGAATGGGCTTAAGTTGCGCCAGGGGAGTTTTAGGTTGGATCTTAGGAAGAACTTCTTTACCAAAAGTGTTGTTAGACATTGGAATGGGCTGCCCAGGGAAGTGATGGAGTCACCATCCCTGGAGGTCTTTAAAAGACGTTTAGATGTAGAGCTTAGGGATATGGTTTAGTGGGGACTGTTAGTGTTAGGTCAGAGGTTGGACTTGATGATCTTGAGGTCTCTTCCAACCTAGAAATTCTGTGATTCTGTGAAAGAGGTTAGACTGTTTCAAAATCTGAAATTGCTACTTTGTAATAATAATTTTCAGGTGTTGTTACAAAAAAAAAAAAAAGTCAAGAGCACTTCCCACTTTTGTTCCAGGCTCAGTCTAAAAGCATGATTTTGTGCATTAACAAGAGTGGAAAAGCAAAGCATTAAGAAAGAACACTACTCCCAGGCATATATTTTCTTGCCTTCAAATTGCAATCAGATTCTGAAGGTTTCACTGTTCTGGCCAGATACTACACTCTCAAACGAGATCATGATATTCTCAAGGACTTTTCAAGAGGTGCTAAAAAGTTGTGGAAAAATAGAAGTGTTTCCTTACATCTCTACCTGAATGTATTCTCTTATATGAGTTGTAAAAAATGCTTAAGACTGTGTTCTGTGATGTCTTTTCCAGCAGAAAGTGCTACATGCCTGGACTCAGTATGTACAGGACTAAAACAAACTGCCACTACTGTATAAAGTTTCACTCCAGTTACAGCAAGCTTTTTTTCTTATACATCTGATATGAAAAAGAGAAGCCTAATTGTCTCCTACAGAAATTACTCTTCCCCAGCACCTTCAAGTCATCTATGTTACGTAAGGAAACTCATTCCCTCTTATATTCTATTCTCCAACTGAATTTCTAGCACTATACCAATACTTGTCATGAATAAGCATTCCTCTTGGCTCTGCGGGAATCTTTTCATGATTGGGTCCTGAAAAGGGATATTCGTGTAAAAATGCCACCTAAAAAGTTCAGCTGCTAAAGAAGCAACAGTCAAGCTGCTGAGTTTATGTGGTTTAAGTCTTTCATATGCTACATCATTTCTTACAATAACAGTAGTTCTTGTTTTTTTAGGCAGTTCTAGCGAAGAGATTGGAAGAAGTCACCTTCCACAACTCAAGCACAGAAGACACAGATCAACTTTTACCCAAAGGAATTAGTTAACCCTCACAGTTCTTAACACCAGACCATGTAAAACAATATTTGACATGTTTCACCCCAAACAGCTACCACACATAACAAATACATAACATAATTAAGATTCCACCTATAACCAACATCCACCAACAGTTGCTGTTTTTTTCCCATTGCACACTTGAAATTTATGAGCAAGCTATATCACAAATATCTGACAAGAGAAAAGTTAACATATAATTCAGAAGATTCAATGCATTTTGTCTCCTGACAAGCTGACTTGATCAGCAGTCTAAAGAGAAATTTCAGCTGTAATGTTATTGTCTTGCTCATACACACACCCCTTTGTTTTCTAATACACATTTACAAGAATACTAATGAACTTAAACTGTATCAGAAACATTTTTTTGGATCCTATATAATGGTATACATCTTACAAACCAGTAACACTGGAAAAAAAAAGAATGGAAATGACATCAGATTAAACGGAACTGTACAACTAACGTTACTGTATTGTTGGTGATAGCCTTGCATTACCTGCAGTTCAACTTTATGTATTGTATTCTCTTACAGACTTATGCTCAAGTTAAAAATCACTGTGTTGGTAAATGCTATTTTCAAAAACTTTTGAACTCAAGGTTCCACTGAGCTTTTATTTTTGAAATGGATTACTCTTACTAATTTACCTACTTAGGTATAGAGGGTTCACATTTTCCTCAGTTTAAAATTCTAGCCTTAACATTTAATGGGATTCTCCTGCATTTTCTTTTATTTTTACTAAATCTAATGAAATATTTCACTGTTAGCTTCCCTTTGACAATTATTTTTCACCAAGAAAATATAATCTCATTATTAGTAACTTCTGCACCTAGTAACTTACACAATACAAAGTAAAATATAGTTTCAGAAATTTAACATGGAGCACCTAAAATTTTCTGCGTTTTCTTAGAAATATGTTTCTCCTGTAAAACGTAAAAGGCTACCTACATCAAGGAATGTTGCTGAACGTAGCATGCTACAGAGCTAAAGCTCGGATTGCACAGCAGCCACAAAGTATTTTGCAGCTTAAGCTAAAGCTCAATCTCCTTGCCACAAAAGTATTGCAAGATTTGGGTTCTTTAAGCTCAGAAGCTAATATATAAGCTACTCATTTTATAAGTGTTTTTGAACTTTAGCCTGTCATTTTGGAAACAGCCAAGGTGTTCCAGGCAGGCTGGAAATCCTAATGACTTCTCACAAATATGTTATCAGTTCAAACACTTACTCAAGGTCATTTGCATTTCAGTGTCTGGTCAAGGTACAATTGTTTCTTCCATAAAGAATTTCCTGATTTTGAAACAAATTTAGTCAGTTGAAGGGGTTATTTCAGATATTTGTTACTATTTGAAAATGACTTCTAGTAATATTTATCTTATTTTCACGTCTTTTCCTGCTAATGCAAAAAGATGTTCACAGATGGGGAAGGCAGTTGCACAGAAAGTAATCACAGGCAGAAAAGGCAACTGAAGGAATAAGTATGATCTCTATATATTCATTTCTCAGCAATTTAGGTATTACTTATACCAAGAAGTGGCAATGTCTTCTTAAATAAAAATTACTATAATAGCAGGTTTTCTCAGAACTAAATTAGTAAATGAAGTACTTGATAGCTAGGAATATTCAAAGAAGATTGTTTTTAAATTCTTGAAGAAAGACATAATGTCTGAGATTTAGGAATGATCCACACAGCATTTAAGTTACGTAAACATCATATTTGAAAGGCAACTGCCAGACTTAACAGGAAAACTGCAACACTTTAAATTCTCAGTAATATAACACCTAAACATAAACAAAATAGAACAAACTATTTCTTGAAAATTTTTCCTACTCTGATAAGTAAAAGCAATATTGAGCTGTCTCCAATTTTACATGCAATAACACCACACAGAACTCCCAAATACATTATTTTTTATTTTAGGAAGGTGGGCTCCCCCATAGCTTTCAAGTTTTAAAACTAACACCTTTATAGAATCTGTCTTGATTTCACTGACAATAGAAGTAGAATCACTGCAGATTTTAATACCAAGTATTGGCTGAACCAAACATTTCACTTGGCAAGAAATAGTACAGGAGCTCATCACAGTACCTTGTCCACATGGAAAATTAAATCCAGTTCACAGACATTTTCGAAACATTTGTCTAATGTTTCCACAAATACCTGCAGATAGGAAAAATAAAAACTAAGGTCAAGCTTTAACATAAACTCGATAGACCCATTATGTCTGAGGTTCAACAAAAGCAAATACAGAAAATAAATAAAAGGCTGATTTTAAGACATTAAAAGCATCCACAAAAATTAGGTGGTTATCATTATTATGTTAACAGAATGTTATTTGTAGTTGGAAAAACTATGCACAAGTTATTTTATGTCGTAACTGCTAAAAAATCACAAACAGTTGTGAGAATAGTTGAATCTTGAAAAAACAGTAACACCAACTATGCTACAATTTTCTCAGCTGTCATTCCAAGCTTTCCTTCTCGTTTCCTTAGAATGCAATTATTAAGCAAAAATACACTGTTTTTTTCCACTGTTGTTATGTTTACCCATTACTACATTGCAGGCATCTCCCAGTTACCAGTCTAAAATCAACTCTCCTACACAGAGACACACATTCAATGCAAGATGTCAGCATTATGACTTCTGGGAACAGTTCAGGGAACAACACAGCAGCTATTACATGGTTCAGACCTGCTGAATTCAGGAAGGACCAAGGTGGAAGTTATGAGCCTTAATGTCACACCTGTTGATCCTTTCAGGCATACCACCACCTAAACTCAAAGAAGTCCAGCAGTTTCTACCAAGGCAGAAAACCCCTCCCTGAATCTAGAACATAAGTGCACAGGGCAGGAAAATCCAAGCAGCTGTTCAAGTCCAACCAAGTCCAATCTCTGCTAGCTATGGGCTGTATGTTACTGCTCTGGTACCTCCGAACAGAACCCTTGGCAGGCACGCTAGCCAGTTCCAGGCCTCTAAGATAATCCCAACCCCCCTTTAGGCCACATAATGAAAAAATGAGTACACTTTTCAAAATCAGAAAGAACTTCTGTAAGAATTTACAGATCATCCATTAATGACTAGTAAATAAACTGCAACCTGTGGAAAATTTAAATTCATTTTCCTATATTTCAGCACTGTTCTGTCACAATATGCATTTAATACTATTTCTTAACTTGTCACTGCATGTAAATTATTTTTCACAATTCTAAACTCACTCCCAAAAGCAGGAGTATGGTAGAAGTTAAGAACCTGTTTTTGATTCTCTGCCTTTTCCATGTGGTTTATTAATTCCACCTTAGTCTTCAAGAGAAACCAGATTTCAAAATGCCTAGGCCCAAAGAAATTGAAATTTCTGCTGACATCTCCTACTGACGAAAAAAAAAGTAGATAAAAGGCCTGCCTTTACATATACATATTTATGTCCATTTGATGTCAGTCATTTCCAGTTGCCTACCCTGCATAACAATTCACATTATTGCTATTTCCAATCCCTCAGTTTCAGAACCTGCTTACACTATACAAGAGTACCACATACCGCTGTTGCTAGTAACTTATTTTTAATTTCCATTTTCAAGTCCAACTACATCTAACTGATGTTCCATGCATTTAAAACAAGAATTATTATTAAATACTAAAACACCAGTGAATAATTCAAACCAGGAACACTGAGCATTTTCACAGGCAGACTCAAGACAATGAGGATCATTAACAAGTTAACTACCTAAATTAACACATTTATGTTAAATTTTATTGAAACTAAGCAAAGCAGATGTTTTTCTTCAAGTAGGTGTTAATTTGTTGTGATAACAAAAGTCTTCTATACACCGGAGAAGGCAAATAAAATCATATATTAAGCAGAACAAACTACACTGCTCATAACTATGTGCAGCAAAACAAATAACCACAGATGTTCTCTTACTTTCCTTGTACCTTAGGAGAATGCGGATACAAGGACAGTGCTGTTTGAGATCAGCTGCAGGAAGAAGATTGAAAATAGAGTGTAAACGTAACCTTTACCTAAAGGTTTTAGTTAATTCAGTTTGAGATCACTTTTGAAAGAAAATATTCTTCATATACATCACCAAGTTTACAAATAAATGTATATATCCTGATTTGGACATCCATCTAGTAACTTGAGAAACAATGTTCCACATAGAAAAAGCTCAGAAGACCCCAAAGATATGTTTATTTAATAGCAGTATGTATGCCCACACATCAGAAATATAAAAGTTTTATTTTTCTTCAGCAATATGGGCTTCTCCCATAAAAGAACCCTCTTGATTCATATCTAAAGCAGTTGCTTTCACACATCTACCCATTGCACAGTGACAACAGTACACAGTGCATGAACTCATAAATCTCTGCCCACAACACAGGGATACACTAAACATTTTTTCTTCTATAAAGAAATCAGCTGGAACTGAGTATTCTTCAGAGCGTATTTTCACCAACTAAAGACTTCTGATGAAAGCCCTAGAAACTTCGTCAATTTTCCATTCATGATGAAACGTTCATTCAGAGTAATGCCAGCACTGACAAGGTATAGAACCATCACAAACTACTGCTCTATAAAAGCATTGATCTACAAGGCAAACTATGTATTTTTTTTACATTAACATTCTTGATCTGTTTTAAGACTTCTTCAAACAATTGATGGTTGGATAAAATTAAGGCCACTTTGCTGTCATTGCAATTTTAATTGAGAGTTGAAGAAACTGCACACAATAACAAGCAGTGCCAAAAGTTATGTTCAGTAATCATCTCAGATACTGCAGACTTGCAGATCAAAATAAACAGAAGAGAATATACACCAATTGTTTCAGGAAAAAAAAAAAGAAACAAAAACAAAAAAACACCAATTCAAATTTACATTATGATGTTATTGGAAAAGGGAAAAGAAACGAATGAGTCAAATAAAGAGCAGGAAATTAAGGATTTAAGAATGAATTCACAATGACTGTCTAGCTCCCCCTTGTGCTTCAATTTTGAAATTATAGGCCTTTACAATTCAAAGGGAAAAAAAAAAAGCATTCATACTTCCATTAAAGTAAATAGAAAAACACTCTTTTGTAGTAAGTGCACTTTAATAAAGCCAGGTACATAACTCAAGAGTAAAGCATATGGATCACAGCATCAATTTGCTGCTTATATTTACAGAACAGAGTAAGACAAAGGAAAAAAATACAGGTCAATATTGGAAAGATAAGATGGCAGAAAAAGCAGAATACCTAATCACTTATATGTATCTATCTGAGGCTAGATAAAGTCAAATACCAACAAAAAACAGTATGTACAGAAATGCAACAAAACCAGCAAGCATAACTCATGTCAAGAAGATCCCATCCCTACTTCTAGGCTAAACAGCAGTGGCAAACTCTAATACACAATTAATTCCATCTGCCCATAAAGGGTCCTCCTCTTGACTGCTTTTTACCGTTCAAATGCTACTTGAGACTCCCTAGTACTTTGGAACATAACAGTTCCACTATATAGCCAGTCCTCTATAAACAAAGCTGGTTTCTCTTCTGCTTTGAGGGTGGCCTGTAGTTAAGTCATCATTCATATATCACTGCACTTATCTGAAGCCACTGCACTACCCACACTGGCACTGACATCCCATCCTTCTTTCAATAAATTAACAGTTACTCACAACTTCTACAGAGAATACCAAGATTACAGAGTAAGGGAAAGACTGTTGAAGTCTTGCTACTAGTCAAAACAGAAGTGTGTTAGCTTTCAAGCAGACCTGCAAATGACCTTAAGGCATTACCAGTAAGGGTTTTTATATAAAAATATCAAACAAAATGTTCTAATTCGTGCCCTCTATTTTCCACCTAACTCTAAAGTAAACTAATAGTGCTGAGAACTAGTTGGCCTTTTTTTTTTTTTTTTCTCCGAAACAGGTTTCTCAATAATTATGTGTCTCCCTTTCTTATTTAATTAGCATAAAAGAATCTCTGGTCTGGATCTATCCTTAAGAACTGAGAAAACTGTGTTTAAAAAGGAACTGTACTACATCTCCCATATACATCTTACTGAACAACAGTATTGTTTAAGGTTATATAAGACTTTTCATGCAAGATTACGATCTCACACATTTAGCTACTTACTGAGCAACATGCTTTGGGCATGTAGCAGTGGTCTATAATCCTCAAAAATGCTTACAGCTGACACAGACACTTAGGTCCTTAGGATAGTTAGGCTCCATCTTAAATGTCACTAATTGTACTCTCATGCCAGTCCACAGCTTATGTTTTTATGTACTTTATTTCCATGGGCTATAACATTACATTTAAAGACCAACAAGAAGACTCTATCAGAGCTACAACTTATACCTAACTTACACTGAATCCAAAAGACTGCAAAACACGATACAGATGCTGACCTACCAACCAATAATAATAAATAAAATCTTGCTAGTGTCCACGTTAAATAAAAGAAAGACCAAAATTAATACCTCAAGCAAATTCCTACTGTTATATTCAAACATATCTAGTTTGTACTTGGTATAAATACCGGGGTAGAGCTTGTGGCTTTTAACACATACGGTGCATCCATTAAACCAGAGCCAAGGAGACTTACCAATGGAAAAGCTCAGACCTAACGGTGACCTAAGTGGCCTTCACAGAAGTATCTCAACTATTACTAGGTACAGCAAAAACGTTATGCTGAAAAGAACTGATGACCACTATGTGCAATCTAATCTACTACAGTGTTTTTAGTTTACGAAACAGAGTATGTCTTAAGTGCTACACAAAGGTTTAGGTTCATTTCACCACTTTATATTCATGACATTCATAATATTCATAATAAACTGGACTTCCACATAACTACTTATTTAAACAATTCAATATATGTACAATTCATAACAAACTCCAGATGATTTACTCTTAGCTCGTTGTCTCTGAACTATAGTAAAAAAAGACAACCAAAGAAGTTCAACATTTCTGAACACAAAAACTAAGCTTATTTACTATACAGTATATGCATGTGTATGGGTACATACTGTCAGTATGCACTGCACATGGGATTGAAATGTAATAATAAACATTCTGAGGGTGTTTTTGCAAAGTAAGATCCATTTAACTCTGATTGCTATTGGTAAGAGGATTAAACAGATCCTTCTGGCAACCATACTCATAATCAAGAATGTTTAATTAACCTCTGTATACTTTCTACTATAATCAAATGGTTGAATTACACTGATCTAGAGAAACGGGAACTCTAAGCAGCTGCAGGTACTATTGTGAGACTGTATTTATAAACAAAATCATATGGTTCAGAAAAAAATCAAGTATTGCTATAAATAGAAATAGCATTTTTATTATTTCTGCTTTCTTCAAGTAGTTAACAATGGCATGTAAATAGATATTGGGACTTAATCGAAAAGATGTGAAATACATAGATCTGGAGTTTGAAATCAAAGAACTTTGGGCACAAGAAGCAACACTCTTCTGGCAACACAAGCAACACAAGAAGCAACAATCTTTCTAGAGGAAAGATTAAGCACTGCCTAATTCAGAGAATTTTATGGCTTATATGCATATATATACGTGTGTAGTAGGAAGCTGTAGCACCTCAAAGTAAAATTAGTTTACACTATGTAACTGGAAATAATTGGAAGCTACTGGTATGCCACTTTTAATATACCATTACAAATAAAAACTAGTTGAATCTGAATAATGGCCTGGTAAAATGTAGCAGGTCAGACACTGATCTAGACAGCCTTTCCTATTCTTACTATCTGATTAAACAGGAAGTATTATAAATAACCACTTTATCTGCAAAATATGTCTGAGACACTTGAAGTATTAATATGCTTCCTTTCTCAGTTTGAAAGTTCTTTAGAAGACTTAACTGAGCAACAAGCAACTAAGCAACTCTGTAGAACAAAATGCTAAAAACACGCAAGGCTATTATTATACACTGCCCTCAGCAACTTGCATTATTCAGGTATTACAGAATGTTTGTATGAGCAAAAATTATACAAGAATCTAGAAAAACAGTTTCCTTCCTTGTTATCCACATACCCACCTGCAAAGATAATTTGGATCTACAGTCCAGAAGAGCACTTCACACCAAAGAGCTGTACTGAATTAAGTTTTAAAATGCTTAACTGTAAGTAAATCCCTGAGCTGAGAACCAATTTTATGTAATGACCTAGATCACTTCAGGGTGTGAAACGATTTTTTGTTTCACACATCTGACTACACTAAGGATCATCAATGAAATTGCTCATGCACAAATTTTAAGTTGAAAATCACTGGTATACTCCGTTCTCTTAACATACAAGTGTTTGTATTACCAGACATGATTTTTCTTACTGATTTGATAAAGGCCTATTTAGCAATGTACATCACACATGCTGTGCTGGAAGCCCTGTGGAAGACATTGTATTCAAAGAGTTAGTGATCTTGAACAGGCCACATCTGCTCTATTGGGCTTTGGACTTTGGACTTGAGAAGCCCCTATGTTATTAATGTAATCTATAACTTACAGCACCGTGGGGAAAGGTAAACTGTAGGTGGATCAAGGAGCGGAATGTATTGATCAAGGACCAAGAGACCGTTGAACATACAGGACTTAGCAATCCACGTAATGCTTCACATAAGCAGCCCCAGGTCTGTGCCATACTGCACGTACCCTGTGGCTTTCAGAACAGTGTTGTGCTGCACAAATATCTTGGCCACAGGATAAATGCTGCCAGCTAATCATAGCAGACAAGCTTGCAGGCAGCACCCACTTGATAGCAGCAATTACACCACCTGCATGGCGTTGTCTTTATGTAAAATTGCAGCAAGAAGTTCTCATGAGAACTTCCTTTAGGAACAGAGTTGTTTTCTTTTGAGGAAATTATATCATATCTAAAAATAGCTCCCAAAAAGGGGAGAACGATTCTTCATGGAACGGATCTACTCTGCAAAATGTGCTATGAGAAAATCTACCTGGGCTCCATTTGATGCTGCGCGAACACAAAATGTTTTGCAACTGAGTAAGATTTACTCAGCATCTCATTCCTCTTCTTATTCTATTAAACTGTTATCTAATTAAGCTGCTTTGTTGTCAATGCTTTCCTATGGAGACCCAAGCAAACCTGTACCAGCTCTCTCTCTATCCACATTTCCTCTCCCCATCCCAGTAAAGAACAGCACTAACAATAACTTTTAAGGCATATATGGCATAAAAGCTCCTAAACCACAAGGACCTTTTCCTCCAAAGAGGTTCTGGATGCTTTAATCTGTTACATGTTTGTAGTAAATATAAACACACATGCACACACATGTACAAGCAGCTTCATGTGTCAAAGTTTTATCATCCAAAATCGTCTTGGCAAATGGTTGGACTGCATCATTTTGACCTGCAGCCAAAACAAGGCCTTGCAAAGCTGTAACTAAAAATAATTGATGATTGCTCCAAATGAACTGTTCCCTTCTTCACAATCAACTTGGGTATTCACTTTTTCAAAGAAAGTCCAGAAAACTGCAGGTGACCCAAAATAATACTCTGTGCTTTGAGCGTATTCACAGTTTGCTTCATTTCCAAGTATTACAGAAAAACACATGGCTAAATATTGAATTTCTAAGGTAGTTAGAATTATAATTCCGCTATAAAAACAAACAAAAAACAATGAGACAAACTTACTTGTATTAGGTCTAAAATGCCAAGCTCACTTTCTGAGGAATCCACACAGAACACAAAATACAAGGTGGCATAGTGTCGGTAAATAAGTTTGTTATCAGATCCACCTATTAATCTAAAATGGAAAGAAAACATGAAAGCTCAGTTAGCATCTCAGGATATGCTGGACAACTCCCCAGAGTTATTTAATAGGAGATCTGTTATTAATGACTGGCTGGAGCTTTCCCAAATCCAACTATGTCACAACTTTTTGTGATATAATTATAATGGAAGAAAAAAAAAAAAAAAAAAAAAAAAAAAAAAAAAAAAACACCAAGACAGCACAAGTTACATTTAACACACAAGCACAGTTATTATCATCTATATGGATATTAATTATTCCAACAAGAAAATATTTGAACTGGTATTTCTCTTCTGCTATAGCCTTCCTGAATAAGATACATAAATCAAGAAGAGAGATGTTTGGCAGATCATTAACGTTCACTTTGGGCAAGAGGATGTCTGCTCAGATAAAATTAGCTTGGACCTACATGGCTATAAATCTCAAGAGTTCTCCTTTATCTCTGTACCAGAGCCGAGCTACCTAAATTCTTACAAATACTTCAGTACACTAAGCTAGTGTGTATAAATCTGAGGCCTTTGGCCAAATTGCAAACTATAAAGTAATACCTGCCCTGAAAAAAAATATATAGATTGAAATGGCAACTGTAGAATTGAGCAGTAAGAGGAAAGCCAGACTTGTGTCCTCTGTGTCTAGCTTCTTTCTGTTGTACCCTGTATTTTTTTAAGGCTCCTAATGCGTTCTTGAGCTTAGAGATTTCAAGCCAACATATTTCCAGCTTGTAACCATCTTCAAGAACCTAATGATAAGACCAAAAGTTGAGTAGTTAATAGAGAAGCATTTTATTTTAAATATATATACATATATATATAAATATACATACATATGTATATACATAAATATATATATATATATATCTACACACACCGACAAGATCACCTTGACTAAGAAAAAGACATCATAACTGACATGGTACAGCTAGATATTTAGCTATGACTCTGCACACAGAAAGTTAAGGCACTAACGTACTAGCTTTCATCAATCAGAAAATTTCCATTATTAAAATGTTTAGCAGACTATGACAATCTCTATGTTTATACTGGAGATTATGAGCTTACTCTATCGACTATGACCCTTTTCCTTCATAACTATTCAATCTTCATGACTAGTATCTTAAAACAAAGCACTTCTCCATGTCACAATTTTTTCTCTTCATTTAGATTGCATTAAAAAAAACAACTGACATGATTCAAGAAATAATATTTTGTACCTGTATTCTAGAGATGTAGGACCCAAGTCTGGCTTTTATCCTACTCTACTCTACCTATGTTAATAAAAAGTCTTAGTTACAACTGTAGTAATGCATTTTTTAAATATTTTTTTCTTCTTACTTCTTATAGCATGTGTGAACCCTGACAGAAAGTATGGGGAGTCCTACTCTCAGGAGCTGTCCACTCAAATTTTAGGAGCTCAAGCCTAAACAACAGCTATGAAATACCTAATTTTCTCAATGATTATGGCAAAAGCCAGTGCATCTCCAGACAAGACCAGAAGTTTTTAGCTGGATTATAGGAAAACTGGTTAGGTATCATCTGCCTGTTTCTTCCCCATCTTGTGCCTGAGTCACGTATAAGACTAGATATAGCACTGTGTCAGTTACAGTACTATAAAAAAATCTGGTTTAGTGCCTAAGTAATTTTGGTACATACACACACATATATAAGTGTATATTCCAGTTAGTAAGGAATATATATACCTGGCATCAACATGATATCATTACTGGTGTACTAAATAGGTCAAGTGACATGGTGCTAACATTAGAACTGTAAAAACAAGTATGCTACTATCAGCTGAAATAATACTTGCAAGTACAGAACGTCTATTTTAAACCTCATACTTACAAGCCTCCTTCCAGGAAATTGCAGACGTTTTCATCACGTTTGGATACTAAATGGAAAGTTTCTCTGATAATTTGTTGCTGCGTATCTTCACTCTATAAAATAAAACATATTTTGCTATCAAACTAAAATGGATTAACTAACAATGCACAGCACTCACAGCAAGTAAACACAACACAAAGCATGCAAGTATCCTCAAACTATCTGCCTATCATGTCTTAAATCTGCCAAAACCAATATGCAATTTGTTACTTGTCATTTTAACACCTGTGCTAATAAAGACATTTTTCCAAGCTAAGTTGCAGAAGAACACTCTACTGTGAAATAAATGTGAAAAATGTGACAGCTTTTAAGAAAATTCTACAAGTGCCATGATTTAAAACTGAATTATTCAATACATAGAAAGTACTGTGAAATATTCAGGAGGAGCTGCATCTCCACTGTAGCCTGAACAGCTATAGACATCCTTTGAAACTACCTTCATGCATTAGCAGGCAGAAAACAGTCTCAAAGCTCAAACAGGGGGGTGGTGAGGCTGCATAAAAAAATCCCACAAAACTCTTCCAGAAGTAGGTTCAAATACAATAGCTTAAGAGAATGTGTTGCTCATGAAGCCATTAACTTTCCTTCTGACAGTCTTTTATTGATCAGAAACATCGTCTCTAACTTTGAGTTGACTACATTCTTCTCAAGTCCCCCCTGCAACTGTCCATTATTCCTCCTAAGTCTATACTTCACCAGTCAAAAAAATTACAAATGATTCTTCTACTCTTGCATTTGTTTTTTAAGCACTGAACCCTGAAGTCAGCAAGCAGAGGTAGCCCCAGTCCCTGAACAATGATGGAAGTTAGCATTTTACACCACAAATACTGGTGCATGCATGTTAAAAGTGACTTCAACTAGCAATGGGCACAGTCCCCTTCACGACTGCTAAGCAAGCAAAGCCTGGCATCAGTGCAGTTTGCATTAATCACCTTAAATTTGTGTGTTACTTTACAAATAACCTCCACAACCAACAGAGACATTAACAGAAATCTTCAGCAGACATAAATTACTCTATAAAACACAGAACAAGTCAAGTGCAGGTTCCTCTGCTTGTACAGTCTGTTTCTTACATTGTGCCTGCCTTCCTTCATTGCAGTAATCTCAGCTTCTTCCCGTGTTTTTTTTTGTGGTTATCAGGAAAGAAAGGATGTGTCTTTTTCAAGAAACTGAGATAAGTTCTTTGACTACTTAAGATAACTTTCATTTTCAGAATCTGCCCCTATTCTTTGAGTTGTTCCGAAGATTATTTTCAACTTTGAATTTATGGCCACAAGTCTACAATGTGAAACATAAAGCTACACAGAAAGGGATGATCAAGATAAGGTTGCAAACAACAGGCAGCTAAAAATAATAATAGGTAATGACATCATTTCATATTTTCATTTTCAAGACTACACAGTGTTATGTTTATATAGGCATATCATGCTACTTTTTGCATTAAGGATCTGTTCCTTTTGACAGGAGCTGAGTGGAATTCCTAAGAGAAATCTGTTATCCTCTTATCATTCACTCCTTCTTCCCGTTTCTCATTTTCCCACCCAGAAATTTGCAAATTCACAACAGTATCAAAACATACAAAAAGATATTTACATGTGAATGGAAATGAGAATGGAATTGAAGTGCTTCACACTAATGATGGAGATGCATACCTTTCCAAAGTATTTCATCTACCTTTTTAACTGTTATACCCCCCCGGCAAGGAGGGATGAGGAAGAGACATCATTTAGAAGTTACTGAAGCTCTTCAGTGAAAGTTATCCAGAAAGAAACACAGATGTACACAAGGGAAATGCTTATCAATATAGGTAGGTGAGAATACTTCATCTGAATTTTTAAATTAGGAACAGTGAAAGAAAGACAACAGCTTGGTAGCATAGAATTGATGAGAAAGATGAAAAAGGGATTAATTAACACATATTATAATTTTTCAGTATCGACTTTCTGAAGAGAACGGATCAAATTCAGTTGCCCACAGCACTGACCTATATCAGTTACACTCCTTTAATTAAAAGCCGTGCAGCGCAAACCGAAGCCTCACAGTCATCATTTTTGCTCTGAGGTGTGCAAAGTAAGATACATCCCTTCCAGTAAAGCTAAATATGACTTCCACCAGAATTTTAAGAATTTTTAACTGGCCACAGATACAGATAAATAATAGCACTACTTAAAAAGAATAATTTGTTTACATAATTCTGGGAAGCATCAGCTTGGATTTTATTGTCCAAGGTCAGCCCAAGCAGAGCTTAGCCTGTGTGCTAGCAAGAGCCATACACACAATTAAAGTGTCATCTTGAAATCTCTTATCCTTGAATTAAGTGTTGTCACATTGTTTCTTGGATCCCTCTGACTGTGCTTTCCCTCTGTTCAGATCAAGTCCTCACGCTGCATTTTCAGAGCTGCTTCAGCCTTCCCCCTCCCATGTAAAAGAACATGCTTTTGCAAGTGATTTTTATTTTTTCCTGGGTGAACTGCATTTTTCTAACACTCTGAAAGCTTACAAAGGAAAAGGCTGCGCTGGCTGGTTACGTCGGCCACAGAACACCCTGCTCATTCCAGCACCTCTGCCACGGCGCGGAGACACGCAGTGCCACATCAGAGAGACCAAAAACGCGCTGCGGCGCTGGGAGTAAGCTCCCCAAAATATAAACAACTAAATCAATTAATTAACTAAAATCCGGGAATCCAGCTTGCGTTTGAACCAGGGCTTCTCCCTTCATCTTTAGAACCACCGAGAAACAATTTCTGAGGGAAATTAAATAAATAGGGAAGTTGGCTGGAAAACGGCCGCTGTCGTTGAACCCTAGAAACGTCGGGGTGAGGCAGGGAGCGGCTGCAGGGACCCCGGGGGCCCCGTGGTGCCCCCCACACGCCTGTAACCCCGTTTCCCCCCCCCCAAACCCTCCTCAGCGTTGCCCCCGAGGATGGGCCCGTCCCCGTCCCGTCCCCGTCCCCGTCCCGTACGTATCGCTGGTAGAACTTGGAGAGGCGCGGCTTGCCGTGGTTGTTGAAGATGAGGATGGCCTTGATCATCGTGCGGCCGCCCCCGCCGGCCGGGCCCCGCCGAGCCGCAGCCGTTACCGACCCAACCGGCCCCGCCCCGCCCCCAGCGCCTGACCGGACCCGGGAGGGGGGGGGGGGGAACGACGGCGTCCCGCGAGGGACAAAACGCCTAGCGGCGCCGCGCTACGCGGGCGGGGCGTGGCTTCCGCCCGGCCCGCAGCAGCATGGCGGAGGACGGGGAGCAGGCGGCGGTGTCGCCGCAGGGGGAAGCCGGGGAGGAGGCTGCGGAAAGCGGGGCTGCGGCGGCGGCGGCGGGTGCTGCCGACCCAGTGCCTCCCGCGGCCGGCTCGCCAGGCACCGAAGAACCGGCCGGCGACGCCAAGAAGAAAAGTAACGTGGAGGCTAGGCCGCGGTGGAGACGGGGGGGGGGGGGGGCGGGGTTGGGGGCGGGAGGGGGGCCAAATCGGCGGAGAGAGCGGGTGGCGGTAGCCTATGAGGGCGCGCGAGGGGCGGGACCCCACTGTCGGTTGCTAACGGCGCCCCCCCCCTCTTCCCCCCCCAACAGTTGACGTGCTGCTGAAGGCCGTGGGCGACACCCCCATCATGAGGACCAAGAAGTGGGCCGTGGAGCGCACCCGCACCATCCAGGGGCTCGTCGACTTCATCAAGAAGTTCCTCAAGCTGATGGCGTCCGAGCAGCTGGTACCTGAGGGGGGCCGTGGGGGCCGGGGGTGGGCCCTGCTCGCAGGTAACCAGCGGTAGGACCGGAGGGGGTGGCCTCGAGTTGTGCCAGGGGAGGTTCCGCTTGGAAATGAGATGTTTCTTCTCAAAAGGAGCAGTCAGGCACTGGGACGGGTTGCCCAGGGAGGTAGTGGAGTCACTGTCCCTGGGGGCGTTCAAGGAAAGGTTGGCCATGGTGCTTAGGGACATGGTTTAGTGGGTGACATTGGTGGTAGGGGGCTGGTTGGACCAGAAGATCTTGAAAGTCTCTTCCAACCCTAACGACTCTATGATTCTACAGCCCAGCCTGCACCTCACACAGCTCTGTGCATGCTGTGCAAAAGTGCCCTTCACTGAGAGATTCATACATGCAGCATAGGTCTAAAAACCAGGTGTACAGAAGGAGCATTTAGGAAAAACTCTGAAGCGTTTGGGATTGACTTTCTGAACACTGCTGACTTATTTCATTCAGAATTTCTCTTCCAGACGGTTTAAAGGTACTGTCATAAGACTGATTCCTTTTTCAGAATGGTTAGGTGGGAATGTTTGCAGTTGGACAGCACAGTGCCAGTGTTGTTCCTTAATCCCCTTGAAGCCTAAAAGTCCTGATAAAGTAGAAGTGGCAACTGATAGAGAAGTAAGGTTATTCTGACTTTGAAATTAACAGTTTGCTTTCAACATCCTACACTTTTTAATATAAGCTTTCTTTTTAGATATAAAATAAAAGCTAGCCTCATTACAATACTGAAATCTGCAACTGAAGTATCAGATAAGGTAACTCTAATAATGTCTCAAAGAAGAGTATTAGTCATGGTTTTTACCGCTGGCAGATATTACCAACAGTTTAATTAACTCATTGTCTCAACAAGAAAATAAAGGGGCATGGATTCTTCCAGCATGGTTTCAACTTAAAGCTAAACTTCAGGAACAAAGCCCTAGGAACTGTATGGGCTTTCTTTGGAAACTGCGTGATACCTATATTGCCATCTTACGCTGCAGATCCCAAGGCCCTCTGTGACACTATTGACAAGCTACTCTGTGTACTTATGTTTGGAGCAGGAAGTAAGAATGGTGACCAAAAAAAAAAAAAAGAAATCTGTTTCTGTGAGCATTGTTCTAACTGAGAAAATTTAGGTTAGTGGGAGTGGTTTGGATACTCAAAATCAGATCAAGAACTAACCCAGTGAGTTCACTTCCTGCTGCCGTATGGGAGAGCAGTGGGTCAGCCAGCAGGAGGATGCAGTCAGCACCTTGCTGGGGCTCGCTTGGAAGTCATCCTGCCCCTCCACCCTGCAGTGAAGATGCTAACTAGTTGTAGTTTGGTGTAGACTGTAAAGATTGTTAAAGTGATGAACACAGGACAAATTTACCTATACCGGGCTGAAGAACATTTCTTCTGGGCTCCTTACTTGTGAAATCTCCAACTTTTGTTTTCTTTTCTTGCAGTTTATATATGTAAATCAGTCTTTTGCTCCATCTCCAGACCAGGAAGTTGGGACACTCTATGAGGTGACTTTCATTTTTAAATATCATTTCCAAATGTGCTTAATAAAGTCTGTGGTGTGATTCTGGCACTGGAAATCTGTTATTGCTCCTAGTTATGCTGGTAATATCTTGAATTTAGTGTAATAGAGTTGCCAATCACAGGTCTGTATTGATAAGGTTTGAAGAGACATGACTTCATACAATCTTTGGAAAAGCAATCTTTCACATGTGTATGCCATGCCTCCAGTTGTGATGGAGACCTTTGTTATGAACAACAGTATTTCACGACACATTCATCTGGTTTGTTTTTATTTTGCTTTGTGTATATGCTAGCCTGTGAATAACCTAACAGCTCTTGTTTTTATTTTATTGCAGTGTTTTGGAAGCGATGGCAAGCTGGTGCTGCATTATTGCAAAACCCAGGCATGGGGGTGAAAGACAAGCAATACAGTTGCATAGGTGTGATCTTCAAAAATGGAAGAGGAACTAACTTTCTTAAACTCAACTGTAAATGCACAGAAAAAATGGGGTTTGGATTTCTGCTTGTGACTGTATACTGATAAAAACAGCGGCAGTTGAATAGCATGAAAGAAGAGCTACCAAGGTTACCATTTGTGTAGCTTTTTTCCAATGTACACTTTGGGTACAGAAAAAAATTCTGCATCAGCTATCTGTAGAACGGAGCCAGCTCTCCTGCTTCTGAGTTCCCAATTGCTGTACATGAAGGGAAGCTTTTTCAAAGTTGTCTTCAGGACTGGTCGGCACTGTCACTGTATATGGTGTATGGAAAATAAGGTTTCCTTTTAATTAAAAAGGGAAGTGAATTGCACATACAGCCTGGTATTCAGTTTGCTTCTCACATGTTGTACATCTGTTGTATGCATTCTGTATGTTATGGACTCTTCACCTTGAACATAAGTTATCTCACTTCAAGAAAGTATTTTGATTTTTTTTCTCATAATTAATATGCAGGTATTGGTAAATAACCTTGCTCTATGCCTTTTTCACATTGGCAGTCTAAGTACCTTATTTATATGGCACAGCATAATGATACAGCATGCCTCAGAAATATGCCCTCCTGCCAAACTGTACAGAACGTTGTACAAGGCTGAACACCTCAGCAGTTGCCAGGATATTTTATTTCTGGCATTGTTTAATGAGTAGCAAAACTTGTTGTGTTAATGAAGGAATAGACATCAGGTGCTAAAAACCTACTTTATATTTAGTCCTTTTGGCTGCTGCTCTTATTCTGCTTCACCAGTTGCATGTTTCATCAACAAAATAGAATTCACTTTATGTCCTTGTGCTAAGCCATAACGTAACAAGGATTCATTATTTTTTTCACCTTAGAGAGGACTTGGTACTTTGACTAGGGTGCCAACCTCTCCTTTTATTTATTGGAGGGTTTGGGAGGTGTGGTGGTTTATTGAGTTTTTTTTTTTTTTTTTTTTTTTTTAAGTTTGCTGTTTTTTATTTTAAATTGTTTGTGCTATCTTCTATGTATGTCTAATATGCGTGGTTCTTATGTGGTCCCTTGCAACCAACATGCTAAATTGTTTCCACCCTTAGAGGAATTCTGGAGAACTAGTGCTTGGTTTAAGTTAGGGGTGCTGCTGCTATTTCCATGCAGCCAAGCATGTGGCACATGCCCCAGATGTCTAATACTTGCTATGAGAATAATGACTTTTTTAGTGGAAAACCTACATAAGAATCCATTGGATTCAGCTAACAGTGCAGAATTTTGTAGTTTTTCCCGTTCAGAACCCTGATGTCATGAATCTTTGCTGATTTAACAGAACTAGTGCAGAGGTGAGCACTCTGATTCCATCCTCCTGAAGAAATTGCCTGTTTGGTTACTGTAAAGCCAGTGTAACCTTGTACAGCCACCAGAGGGTACACAAGGACAAATATGTTTGCTTTTTTTTTTTCTGGATTTTTTTTCCAATCTTTTTCATAATACGTCCACTTGCCTACTTTAGAAATGTGTAAGCAGTTTGTTCTCCTGTGTGGCAGTATGTTTGCCTAAGATAAGCCAATAGTCTGGCAGGTCTGTTGGTGCCTTTTACCTTATTTGATCTTAACAAATGAAACTGTTTGATGCAGTGCAAATGTGCTCTGTAGGATTGATGCAAGAACTTTGTTTTGTGTGTGTTTAGGGTTCTTTCATTTTTTTTTTTTTAATAAAATAAAAATTCACTAGGATCTGGAAGTGAAGGAGGACTATAGGTCACCATATCTTGCCAGCTAATGTTAGAGGGTTGTCCTTCATGTTGAATCTATAGATAAATTTTATGTTTGAGTTTTAAAAAAAAATGTTTGCATCAATTCCTTCGGGGGTAACAGTCCAGTAAATAAAGCCCACAGAAGTAGTTTGGATTGCTTTTATTCACCACATTCATTTTTTAATTTGGACAACTTAACCATACAGGTTTGAATTATGCATTTATTTAAAATTCAGTACGTTCCTTGTGCCATACTCATTACTTGTTCCAACACTGTTCTTTCTAATGCAATTTCTAATGTTAGTTTGCAGATATTTAGTCACTTCATTAATTTAAGAAACTTCCTCAGAGACTTTAATTCCACTTTATTTTGATTTTTGTCAGATTCTGAGACTCGGAAGTCATTAAACCGCCTTTCTTGTAACAATTGAAGCACCACATTGAATCTATGTCAAAATAGTGCACTACTTGCAGAATTCATTTTATCATACTACAATAAGCCACAAGGCACAATGTTACCTTAAAAAAATCACAGTTTGTGTGGGTTTTGGGTGTATCCATCGGAAGTGTGGGCACTCTTGATGGACAAAGCAAATACTGCCTAATGTGTATGGTGAACAGCCAAAAACAGAATCAGGAAAGAAAGCTAAAAGGAGCTCTATTCCTACCTACGGGCAGGGCTAATAGTATTTAATTGTTCTTGATACGTGTTTGATTAGAAAAACATCAGTAATGATGAATACTCACAAAGTCGTCGGGCACTGTCTTCTAATTAATACTACTATATTACTTTTGAGGGATTTTTCCTGCTGCCCTGCTGCTGCCAATATATATGTATGACTTGCAACATCAGTGTTGTGTTGTTGTTTGCTGTTTTGTTTTGCATGTGGTGTTTTTCCTGATACATGATCATTTCTGTTTCTCCTTTCTCCATGACCCTCGTACCTTTCTTGAGGTACCGTAGCCCAAGCAGGTAATAGCACCCTAGCTGAAGTGTCACCTAGACAGGATCTGTTTTTGTAATTAGTCCCAGTGTTCTGTGGAATGAAAGGAAGATGCTGAACTGTGTTTGCTCTTTTTTTTCCAACTGTAACTATATTGTTTATTGGCTCCTAATTTACCAGTATACAGTGACTGCTCACCTGATCCAGCTCTTGCCTTGTCTGACTGACAAGTGAATGAATGCTCTGAGTGGCTGCTTTTATGTTCCTTTCCTTTTAATGACTACCAGTTCTGATTCTGCTAATTCCCCAGTGTAGCTTCCGTACTGCATGTAATGTGACTCCTCATTGTTGTAATTTTCCCTGTAGTTTTCTGCTGTCTCACGTCAGGGAGCTAGTCATCTATTGTCGGTCTGGTACCTTTGGGGACCACAGCCTCTCTCTGGAGTTAGGCTGTGATCATCCCTGTTGTAAGTGGCAGAAGCCTTTCCCTTTGTGTATTCTTAAGTAACAGACTAGAAAGCAGCTGTGTCAGATACATAATACAGCAGACAAAAGATTAGCAGTCCATGGCTTGTAGAATTTGCAAAAGACATGTTAAACGTGATATTTTAAAACGTGAAGATGTAGCATCTAAAATCGTAGATGATCCTGAAATTCTTTAAAATGTTTACAGTTATCTTTTAAGAAATAATACTTCCACTAAATTGGAAGTATTGGAAGCTTAAGTAGAACTTGACAGATCATCTTCCCTGTACACAGTATACCTTGAGCAACAGTGTAGACTTAATTAAGAGAGTAATGTCTTCCATCTAAAGATGCTACACGACTATTCCATGTAGGACTGAGCTAACAATATTTGCAATGTAACTTATTCACTTGTTCTTATGTAATTTAATGGACAGAATAGGCAAGTTGGAAAAAAAAAAAAAAAAAAAAAAAAAAACACAGTAAACTATTTTTAAATATTGAGAGGTAAGGATAAATATTTAAAAGGAAGATGATTACACTGTTTCCATGAAAGGTTTAGTGCTTCACAGTGTTTTGATACTAAATAGTACTATGCAAAATTGTTATCCTGTTTCCAAGGCAACAGTGACAGAGTTCAAACCCTCTAAACCAGGAGGCATTGTTTATGATTTATTATTCTGATAATGGTTTGGAGATTAATTATAAAATTCTAATCTGTAGCTTGAACTAATCTTAAAAGCATGTGGAAAACAAAGGAGCTAAGTGTAACTGAAGTTGCCTCAGGAGTGAAATAATCACATAATCATGTTGCCTATGGCCATACTGAGCAAATGCCAACTCTTAAATTCTGAAAAATTACTGCTAACATATTAACAAAAAAGATGTCTGTGTTAATTATCCCCTCAACATAATCTTGAACGTTCTGATCTACAGTAAAATGAAGGAAGACTTTTCCTGCAAACTCTTCCTTAGCTCCCAAGCAGCTTCTGTTGATGCATTGCTGTAGTTTGTGGTCACTTTGCAGATCAAACTCTGTTTTTACTTGCACAAGCTTTTATCTTACACTGTTCTTGAGTATCCTGAGGTCTTCTATCCTCTTTGGAGGATATTGTACAAAGGCTATGTAAGGCACTGCCATGCTAGGACATCTTCATATATAGAGATGAGGCAAAGGAAGGGGGGGAAATGCCTTGACCTCTGGGTTTTGCATGATGATTATGACTCTGTTACAACTTTGCATAAAATGCCATATGCATTAAAAAATGTTTTTGGCTTTGTTTTGTATTGGATCACCAAGAAAGAGAACAAAAACATTTGAAAACAGAGCAAGTTAAATATGTTAATTCTTATTTTCTGAGATCACACTTCAGCTTTGCTAGTATCATACTTAATATGCTCCCAAAAGTAAACGTCATAAGATCCTAGGTATTTTTCTTGCTCCTGCCTTGCTCTTGCTTCAATAACCAAAATCCCATGAGATGTCAGGTACTTCTCACCAGTTTTTAGTCATCAGAAAACTTTGACTTGATGCCTAACTATCTAGAGAGACGATGTCTCTCTAACTCTAGAGAGACATTTAGAGGTTGTTTCGTCCTAAAATTGATGGTTAAAAAAGGTTGAATGAATCACACTTACTTACTAAAGAGCGGCCAAAATGAGTTAGAAGCTTAACATTACGCCAGTCACACTACATCTATGTTACTAGAGTCAGTAGTGCCAGGAAATTTTCTGGGGCACTGTAGCTCAGTCATGTGTACAGCTAATTGGTAGAGCAGTTGCTAGCATAGATTTTGGCATACACACAATTTGTGAGTTACCAAGGTGCCTTTTCTGGTAAGCGCTTTGTATGTTAACATCTTGTTCTGGTTGCTAACAGGTTAATAATATGGATTCAGGCTGCACTTTGATAGCTGGCCTCTGTGCCGGAGGGCAGTCCTTGGGTTATTTGCTAGTAGATACACAGTCCCAATTTCAGGTGAGATTTGATCCCTTGTGTCCACATTGAGAAGAATTAAACTTCAGAGAAAAAAAAAAAAAAAAAAAAAAAAAAAAAAAAAGCTGCTCTTTGAACTTGAGAAGTAGTCTCACAAGTTTTTCAAATGGTTCTCCAGCTTTCCCATGTAACAGATACTTGTGCTAAGTGCCTGCAGACAGCTAGATGCTGTAACATTTTTTTGTTAAAGATGCAGGTTACAGATGGTACAGAAATGCTACTTACACAATCGTAGTTTTCTCATACTTCCTCTTCTTAGGGTTACATGATGAACATTAAATAGTAAAATTTAGGAAAAATTGCAGGAGTCTATGTCCTTGCTCTACATGTTCTCATGGAGTTGTTCCACATGAACATTATTTATGTATATATTTATATCAGCCAGAGTGCACAGTGTTAAAATACCATTCTTCAGACGGCTTTAGCATTAAAAATATTAGAGGCTATAGTTGTTCCAGTTGCAAAAATCAGTATATGAAGTTAAAGTAGACAAAAATGTCTTTCCCTCAAGACCATCTTGGTAACAGAACTAACAATGTTGGCAACTCTTGAGAATTAAAATGCATTAAGAGCTCTCCAACTCTGAAACAGGAAACCTCGAAGAGACAGGCTCCAAACAAAACTACACAGCAAATATTGTCAGTGCAGAGAAGTCTAGGCAGGACTTTATTTAGCTTTCCCAAATATACACTGGAGAAAGAAAAAAAAAAAAAAAAAAAGTTTATTTTTCTCATAGAGATCATATGGATGTCAATATTTTACATTTTATTTATAACATATTCACCTTCTGCACAGCATACTAACTTCCACCAAAACTGAATCAAATTATTTTAAGAATCTTTTCTGGGCCGTGTGGTTTAATGCCACCCAGCTCTTTGTGCACTTGCTTCATTCAGCAGTACATACACTGCTTAGTAGTTGTTAGTGTTTTCAAAGTATGGTGTGACTAGGTATGTATTGCACTCATTTCACTCACTGATTACTGTATTTTGTAGTCTGATTATGTTTCACTGTATGATCTGTGTTTGATTTTTTTTTTATTATTTTTTTTTGTATCAATCAAGCACCAGATTCTCATGCAAGGTCTGTTGGGCGCTGAAGGCTGGATCTCATGAGGTTACATGGCTGAGAGGAGGCTGCAAGTGCTTTTCCACAGCCCCAGAATCAGTCAGCCCCTCTGGATGTGGGGCTCCCTAATCATTTAGCTTGATCTTCCAGGTCAGAGTTTGGGAACTGCTACTTCAGGATGTGCACTGCTGTGTATTTCCAAATAGCAATCTGAGTGATGTTTTCAACAAATGTTTACTTACATTTCCTCCTGATTATAAACCAAAAGGTCTCTTCTGTGCAAATGGCATCCACCCAGAAGTTCAAAGATCTTCATGTGAAATAGAAGGTGCAGAGCTCTAGGTATCACCAAGTCACTTTGAGTTTTCAGATGCAGGCTCCAGTCCTTAAATCATGCAAAGGTTTAAGAAAAAGATAGTAACTGGACTGTAAAGCTTTGAGACTGCGCAGCAAAATATTTCAGTAAGGTGAATTTCCCTGGGGCAGGTTATTAAACCTATGTCTATGACCACCTTGTGTCAAAATATTCTATTCTCTTACCCCTCCTTAGAGAGTTACTGCCATTGAGTCATGTAGTCCCAAAACTTGCAAGGCACGATGCATATGCACAACAGTAGTAGCTCCAAACATTCTCTTACAGAAGCCCCCTCTGCAGATTCAAAGACACTTAGGGGAACAGAGACCTAATAGCAATGAATAAATGGCTGTAGTTATACCATGTGGAGGAAGAGCATAAGCTCACATTATTGGGTTGAAGCACGATTATGTTTTCAGGCTAACAGACCGGAGGAAATAAGCCTAATATAGTTGCTTGCCACAATGGTCTGAGAATTCAGGCACCTTGGATACTTTTTTCAGTTTGACCACAAACTTTATTTGAAATAACAAGATTATTTGAAATAACTTTATTTGAAATAACAAGATTATCAATTCCATCAATAACAAGATTAACCAATTCCATCATTCTTAATTGAAGATTTTCCTAAATGAGTCAGAAAAAACAAACAAACCAATAAACAAAAAACGTGAGCTACACCCCCATGGGAGATGAGGTGCCAGCACCTGCTTAGAAATTAAGCTGGTGTAAATCTCTCTTCCAGTTAGGCATCATGTTCAGTGATTGCTTGAAGTGCCTGCACTTGATTTTAGGATAGGATTTGAGTGGTTGGGCATTTGTCCATGAAGAAACATTTCTGTGGTTATATTTCAAACTCCCATTTTCCAAGATAGGGTTTTAACTGTCAGGACATCAACAGGATTGGTTTATTCGTTTCCTTTCTGCCTCCCAGTGAAGTCATGTCATAAGGAATGCAAGAATGATTCACTTTCTTCGTGAACCCTCCAAGTTTCTGTGCTTTTCACAAGGGCTACCTAATGTGAAATACAGAAAAAAAAATATCCTTAAACCTTTATGCTTCTTCCCCAAGCTACATGCTTGCTCTTTCTCTCTCTAGCCCAAAGAATGTATGTCCACTTCAGGTATTTGAATGCATTTCATATATACGTGTTATCACCCTAGGAGTTCCATAGCACTGTACAGGTTCAGCAGTACCAAATGTGAGTATGTGTCTCCTCTGAGAAAAGTCAGTGAGCGTCATCATTAAGAAAATTTATCAGGGAAGCAAAATGTAAGAATCTGGTTACATGAATGAGCCAATGTTTCTGCGGAATTATTTAATGGGAATATGGTACCAAACACCTGTTAATCTTGAATGGCAAGGACTGAGCGTTGGCACTACCCAGAGACAGGGTGATGGATCTGATTTGTGAGGCATGTTGGTACAGTAGAACCCTGATCAACAGTGGTGGAGCAGAAGGGATTTTTTCTGTAATTTTTTACCTTCACTGATGCGTAGCCATCCCTGACACTGCTGCTGTTGTGCAAGACCAGCTCCTGAGGAACTGTCAATGCAGTTCCTGAACGCTGGCTGCATCCTGCATGGTAAGGCACCATAGTGTGAAGCACTATGCTGTTTGCCTCAGTAGCTTTGGACTTACTTTTCAAATAAGCTTCTAGTCTTTAAGTGGACCTAAACTTTTTGTTGTAAAATTGAAAGCTGCAACATCCCTTACATTTGTTGGAATAAAGCCTCCTACAGACTTGAGTGTTGTTCTAATGAATAGTTGAGAAATATGTTTAATAGTTAATTTATTCAGGGGCATAAACACATGATTTCCAGAAATAAAAAGAAATGTGTAAAATGCTGTATACTCCTTAATAAGAAGCACAACTGAGAATGTGAAGACAATTCCTGTGCTGTGTGGATTACAATGCTCTCTTCTTTTTTTAATTTTTCAGTGACAGATGCCCTCAGTGACTGAGGCTAGAATGTGTTAACTGCTGTACATGCACTCAGATCCTTGTGCCATTTGTCCGTGGGGTGTTAGTAAAAACATAAGCTGGAGACCCATAAATATTGTTCCTAATGATTTTCATGCAAACAAATAATGAACTCCTACGGAAGTTTTCAGGATCAAAATGTAATGTTGAATGCAATGTTTTGTTCACACAAAATGAAAATATGTGTGCGTAGTTTTGAATAGGAGCAAATAGAAGTATAAGGCTTTCTATTACTACTAGAGGAGTTTAAGTCTTTGTAACTGGGTTAAAGGAAAAGCTTTGACAAATTTATGGGTACAGCATTATAAGTAAGCTACAGTCAACAGCAGTACACATTTGAAACTGCAGTGAGTAGATCCAGACTGATCCATTAGTTGTAACACAGGATATATGAAATGCCCTTTTGCTTTTGCTAGCAGTATTTAAAGGCATCACTAATGACCACATCACCATTGTGGCAAAGGAATCAAAGTTCTGATGTTTCTGACTTTGGCAGCAGAAGCAAAATGTTTTTTTTTTGTTGTTGTTTTGTTTTTTTTTTTGTTTGTTTGTTTGTTTTTGTTTGTTTGTTTGTTTGTTTTTTCCTGGATTTAAATAACAGAACATCACCAAATGTATAGATGTGCAAATAATCAAAGAGACATCATAACTCCTGGAAAATAATTTATATCAGATTTTGGGAAAATCAGAATCATATTTGGTGGGCAAGTGTTTTTTTTTTTTTGTGGGGGAGAGGGGAGCGTGGAAAATATATCTCATCGCTCATTTCACAACCCAATGAAGCATTGCTTCGGTGATCCTTACAGCAGCTTGTTTGTGTAAGGTATTTTATTCCTCTGGGCAATGTTTCTGACTAAGATAACGTGAAGTCTACCCTTCAGATAAATGGCACTGGCTGCTTCACACTATTTCAAATTCTTCACAACCTACAGCAGTTTTAATGGTGCCCAGGTAGAGATACTTGAGCAAGTACTCTAAAGAAGTGTCACTTACTTGCCTTTACAGTCTTTTGACACCAACCCATAGCTAAAATTCCATTAAGAAATGAGGCACTTGTTCTTAATACTGGGGTAGAGCAAGTTAGCAAGGGAGTGATGTCTTTGTTCTTTATATGTTGCTCTGCATAAAGACTAGATGTTTTTTAACCACACGATGGCTGCTGTTATTGTTTCCAGGGTATCCTGGTTGCATTGAATAGATTCAGGATGATCTTAGGTTCTTTCAGATCTCTGAAAGTCTGACTGATATCATCATAGTTCTCTCTCTCTCTCACATACCTACCAACACAACTTGCTAAAAGAGCAGCAGTGAGGTCAGGTCTTCTTTCTATATGCCAGAGGAGGTTTGGGACAGATCTGTGACAGTGTACCTATTCAGTATATTCAGCCATATTTCACTGCAATGCAGTGGACCCCGGCCCCATTTAAAGCTATGGCAACGTTTCCCTGACTGCCGCTACTCTCAAGTTGCAGTGATGACATTAGTGGAATTTATTTTTCTTGCAGCTACTGGATGCACGGGTCAGAAAGAGAGAAACCAGGCGTGCTGGAAGTCCCTCCATGTCAGTACCTCTAAGTTAGGCGTTGGAACAGGTTGCCCAGGGAGGTGGTGGAGTCACCGTCCCTGGGGGTGTTTAAGGAAAGGTTCGATGTGGTGCTTAGGGACATGGTTTAGTGGGTGATAGTGGTGTTTGGGGGATGGTGGGACCAGATGATCTTGGAGGTCTTTTCCAACCTTTATTAGTCGATGATTCTATGACTCTCAGGACACATGCAAGTACTGTGAGCAGCTTTAAAGCTCAGAGCTACTCCAGGTTCGCAACACTGATCTGCCCAGGGATGTGGTGGAGTCACCGTCCCCGGAGGTGTTTAAGGAAAGGTTCAGTGTGGTGCTTAGGGACATGGTTTAGAGGGTGATAGTGGTGTTTGGGGGATGGTTGGACTGGATGGTCTTGGAGGGCTTTTCCAACCTTAATGAATCTATGATTCTGTGATTCTAAGGACATGTACAAGTACTGTGAGCACCTTCAAAGCTACTGCACATTCACAGTGCTCATCTGCCTGCTTACCACCTCACAACCATCAGGCAGGCCTGAGTAGCTGAAGTCTTTTTTTTTTTTGGGAGGGAGAAGAGAGCAAAAAGAATGGTGGGTTTGGGGTGTTTTCTGAGTGAAAAAAATGGTGTTTTACAGTCTATTCTACAGCATAACGTGAATTCGGTGGCCCAGACTCGTGAGTACTAGAGACCCTAACAACAGCCGGACGGGAAACCAGAGCGCCCGGCCTGAAGCTCGCTCTCTCGACAGCGGGTGTTGGGGTGGGCGCTGAGGGGGACCGAGGCGGGCTGTCCTGCCGGCCTGCCCCATCTCGCCCCCGGCGGGCCCGTGAGGACCAGGCCGCCTCACGGCAGCCTCCCCCGCCGCCCGGCGGTCCGGCGGCGAGGCCCAGGGGCCGTCCGGTCGGTCGCTGTCCCCGCCGAAGGGCTGGGCACGGCCGTCCGCGGTCCCGCCCGCCCGGCGGGGCGGTGGTGGCTCCCGCCGTGCCTCCCGGCGCATAAAGGCGGGCGGCGGGGGCCGGCCGGGGGTGTGGTGGGGTGGCAGCCGGCGATGGAGCAGCCGGTGCAGACGGAGATGTGGAAGGCGCGGAGCCTGGAGGAGCTGGTGCGCATCCTGCACCGGCTTTTCGCCGAGGACAAAGTCAGCGTGGAGGAGGTGCAGGCGCTGATGGAGTCGTACGAGAGCAACCCCGACGAGTGGCTGCAGTACGCCAAGTTCGACCAGTACCGGTACGGAGCCCCTCCGCCGTCCGGACACGGGCACGGGGCAGCCGAGGGGGGCGGCCCCCGGCCCCATGAGGAGGTGGCGGTCAGGGGGAGGCGGCCCCGAGCCGAGCCGGGGCCCCGGGAGCCCAGGCGGGGGCTTGGCGGCGCTTCCCCGCCGAGGCTCCGGGGCGCTCCTGCTGCGCCCCCGGCGCGGAGCCCCGGTGTGAACGCAGGCACCTCCGGGGCAGGAGCGGCCTCTTCCGACCCCGCTATCCTGCGAGCATCATCATCCTTCTGCACCGACTCTCCTGGTCGCCCTTCGCTGGGTTTTCTCCGTTGGGATCCGATGGCGAAATTGTGGCAGGGAGTAGGAAACTAGGTGGGGGGCGGGGGGGGAGGGGAGGGAATGTGTGGTAACATTGGAGGTATGCACGGCAGCCTTGGTGTTGGCCAGCCAGACCTGCTGTGCTGAAATAACAGCGTTTGAGAAGTTGGGTCAAGTGCCAGCATTGATTGCCTATGTTCTGACAGCATGCAAGAAATACATCTGCAGACAGGCTGTGGATGCAGTAAGAGGCAGCATATAGGTACAAGCCAACTTTGCTGCAAGCATCCTATCGATTACAGTCTTATGAGGAAACTAATTAAAAAAAAAAAAATCAGTTGGCATCAGTGCATTTTCTATGTGCCTGTTCTTGCATCTTTTAGGCAAGAACGAGGTGTCCTGCATGGGCTTAAATATTTGACTTGCTTGGCAAAGTAAGCAGTAATAATCGTGACTGAAGCTAAAGCAAAAGCAAGAGGTCCCGATGGGTTATTTGCACCATAGCAGCCAGAAGCCCAAGCCCCAGTGCGGTAGGTAGTGCTAGGTTAAAGGTTGATCTTAGAGGTCTTTTCCAACCAAAATGACTCTGTGATTCATTGTGATTAGAGCCCCAGCATGGAGAGCAATGCTTACAGCAAAAGCCCAGGCCTCAACAAGAGGCAAGCGACAGCTCGGGAGAGGTTTTTAGGGGGCACAAGGACCCAAACCTCAGAGGTGGCTGCTAACACAAAATGTTTTCAAGCCACAGGAGCAAATCACAGCCTAGACTACAGGTCAATTAAAAAGCCTCTAGCTTAAACTTTTTAAGAAAACCTCCTATGATACACTTTGTTTAGAAGCGGATGCTGGCAGAAATTTCACCACAGGTATTTTATCCACACAAGAAGGCTACAGTACAAGATGTAGAACTTTCAGGGAAAGAGTAGGAGTACCATGTATGGAAAGCCTGACATATTTTCTTTTTTGACCTAGTACAAATGAGTGCTGTGTAACACAAAGAGAGCCAGGAATATCCAACCAAAAAAAAAAAAAAAAAAAAAAAAAAAAAAAAAAAAGGGGTTTAAAAATTTAAAAATTTTTTTTTTTTTTTTTTTTTTTTTTTTTTT
>NC_048926.1:67205720-67241354 GCF_011077185.1 Oxyura jamaicensis
TTTATTTTTTTTTTTTTTTTTTTTTTTCATTGCAGTTCTCTGTTTCTAATTATAAGCCAGCTGTTGGAGTGACTTCATTCAATAACTATTTTGATTTGATCCTGTCTACCACTCTAAGCTTGGACTCGCAGTTCCAAAACTCTGATCATTTATGTAATTCAATCGCAATAAGACTGTCAAATATTAACTATGTCCAACTTTTTTCTTCCCAGAAAAAGTACTTTCATAACAACAGCTTAAAAGTCCAATTTCACTTTTTCCAAGGAAAACTTGGCTTTCAAGAGAACAGGGGAGAAAAAAAGATGTTTATATATCACAACCTTCCTTCACAGCAACGTTTATAGAGTTTTGTCTTTTATAGGCATATCAGTACAGTAAAAAGCAAACACTTTTTATTTCAGGTATACAAGAAATCTTGTGGACAATGGAAATGGAAAGTTCAACTTGATGATCTTGTGCTGGGGTGAAGGGCATGGCAGGTTCGTATCCAAAGATTATGGTTTTAGCAAACAGATACAAAGCTACCATATCTTTCACTGTCATGTAAGAAGAGGAAAAATAAACAGCTCTACCTGAGCTATTAGAAAATGTCTGGAAACTAAGCAGTGCAGAACTCCTAGTTGTTCCTTTCGCATAGCAGACCTAAATACTTGGTTTATTTTTTTGGCAGTGTTGTCTCTCAGGGTCATTTTTAGAGCACTTAAAAAATACTCTGGCCAAATCGTGCGCTCCTTCTGTCGGAGGAAATTTTTAATCCCAAAGACAAAGTGGGTCCTCAGGGCAGGGCAGGTTGGTCAGACCCTGCTGGTTCTCAGAGTTCCTCACTTTGTTGTGGAAACAGGACTTGGTCCAGTTTAAACAGTTTTCATTCTCTCATGTTTAAATCCAGCCTCTCTGATGTGACAATAAAACTAGGTTGGGGTTAGAACCGTGGTTCTAGTTCAGGAATCCCACCTCCTCCTTCAAACTGGACCATGCTGCTGGTGTGTCCTCCAGAGCTGTGCGTGCAGACCATACACTGGACACCATACCCTGGACTGTGTAGTCCTACAAACGTGAGGGCAGGATCTTTCTTGGAGTCTTTCACAAGATGTTGGCTAAAGCACAATATGGAATAACAAAACTTGCAGGTTTTGTCTGATTGTCCTTGGATATAATAAGAAACCCTAAAGAGCTGCTAGGGTGTTTTTATTATTTGTTTTAATTGAGAATGCATACTGAACATTTACGGTGTTCTCTAGGGAATGCCATGAAGTTATACCCAGAGAGATGTAGGAACAAAGCCTACCACCTCTTTTCCTTCCGGGCTATTCCCACAAAGACTGTAATTTATGTCAAACCATGTTTGAGTTGGATGAGTATTTGCTAGGGCCAGATTGAGACCACAAGCTGTTTTTTGCTTCCTACATGGGTAGGATCAGATTGTTCTCATGGCCTGCAGAAGGATCATGACAACGTGGCATTTGTGAACTGTTCTATGCCTGAAGCAAGCTCTGCTCTCTTGGCATCTTTTTTTACAGGGAAACTCTGACATTTGTTTAATGAAAACAGTAATGTACAAGTACCAAGTCTTTGATTGAAACTTGTTAGCACTGTACCAAAGGGAGGGCCAAATTCCCCTTTCCTCCAAAACCCCAATGAGTATGGAACTCTCCCTTTGTCTTAATCCTATTGACTGCTCTAACAGTTAGTCTTCTATTTAAAAAATATAAAAATAAAGCCAAAACCTAACGGTGTATTTACCCAATAAGTGTAGCAATTTCTCTAAATGTAGCAATTAAAGCATAACTCTGAGCAAGGAAACAGATGAAAGAAACATACAGAAAGAAACATACAGATCATGATAGATCCTGCTGTTTGTTCATGTTTTGCCACTGCAGTGAAATTGTATTTATAGATGATTGTACTTAGAGTCAGAGGTACAGCTTTTTCTGTATCCAGCAAGTGCCTATGTATCCCACCAGTAAAGAGTCCATATAAATTAATTGGAAGTAATTGATTTCTCTTATGTTTTGTGGGAGAATATGGTGACTCTGGAAATACCAGGTATATTTGCAAGATTATACTGGCCTCTGCCTGTGGTCACTGAGCACAGAGAGCATCATTTTGTTTCTTGGCCCACAAGAATTAGTGTTCTGAAGAGTTTTTTTCTGTCCTCCTCCAGGCTTTCTTTGCATTTTTATCTGGTAAGGTCCAAAGTTGATCAAAGTCTGACTTTTCCCAAAGCTCTGCTGTATGTAAGCTTATCCTGATATATTTCTAATGTAGCATTTTAAAGTAGGCCTATTGTAGTCACTCTGACTGCTTTGTTGTTTTTTTCATAAGACTTTTGTGCATGATCCATGTGCCATAGCTTATCATTCTAGGGCTACACCCAGATACTCTATGCTATGCCATCTGTTCTGTTTGCTGTACTTAAATTAAATATGCATATCATACTGAGTTTGGTTATTCTTTTCACATATATAGCAGCATCCATGATCACACTGATTCACACTGCTTTATGAAGATCCTCCAGGGAAATCTGAAGGAGACTCTGTTTGAATGGCCTGAGAAAAAAGGGAATGGTGAAATGACTAAGAAATCAGAGCGAGTTTTGAGAGAAAATCAATGTGCTTATATTAATGGTAAGCTCTTCTAATTGTTTGACAGCTACCCATCCTTGTGTCTTACTCCTAAGAAAAGTGTTTGTATGCTCTCCAGATAATGTCCTACCTTTAACAGTATCTTACTAATGGTGTTTTGTACTGTTGTTGAAGAATGGGGCTCTTTAGATTCTGCACAAACCCCACATTTATGTTCAGTAAAACAAACAACAAGAAAGTCCATTAACTCACTCATGAGACATTGCAACAATTGCTCAATACTTAAACATTCCATATAGCTCCTTTACACCAACCAGCCTTCAGCACTGTGCTGTAAATAACTATTTAAAATTGCTAGTAAACTTATAGCTTAAATAGTATTTAGTGAGAAATAAGGGAATCAATCTTTTAATAGTTTTATTGTGGCTTTTTTTTTTTTTTTCCCAAAAATCATCCTTTTGGACAGTTGTGGAAATCCTAGGGAAAAAAAAATACAATTAGCTGTCCATGGAATAAACAGAACAAGCAAGCCCTGATGCTCTGTGTTAGTTTTGTCCAAATCAACAGCAGACTATAGTGTTGAAGTGCAGTGTCAGCAAAAAATGAATAAGCTTGAGCATTTCAATCTACAAAGCAAATGCTTCATACCACAGATGCTGAGAGACAGCTAAGTCTCTACCAGGAAGGTTGCCTAGGTACCTAGAGCTGTCCCATTATGCATATTCTTAGTTATCACCATGTTGTGCTCTTCTGGAGGCCATCTGGAAGTTGACAGCTGGGCATAACATTCTGATCCCATGCAAGACATTATATATCATGTTGAAGAGTAATGAGTACTGCAGAACAATGGCAAAGTGCTGAAGAAAGGGACCATCTGCCTTTTACATGATGACTTAAAAAATGAAGCACATATGTTGTGGGGCTGAGCCCTCTAACTCCCCAAGTGAGCTTCATGTTGGGTAACGGATTAAGCCAGGGTGATGGTGTGGAGGAAGCCTGAGCAGTAGCCTGTAGCCCTTTGTCAAAGATATACCACATTAACTGAAAAAGAAAAATGGGACAGGAAATGCAAAAAGGAGCTTGTCATGTCTGCTGATAGAAGTGGTACTCCCACACCTGGGCCAGGGGTTCTCACAATCATTTAGGCTTTCCTCGCTGTGTGGTTCTTTCCCATGCAAGCAATTATAGCCTATGTCCATCTTATCCAAACTTTCTCAGTTTCTTAAAACAAATTTACTGTCTAATTCTCTGAGGCAGTTTGGATCTCTGCCATGTTTCCTAACTGATAGGTGGGTTTAAAAAAAAATACAATGGTAAAACAAGTAGAAGAAAAATACTGATGGTATCTTAATTGCCTTAACTACTTCAACAGT
The DNA here is from genome assembly GCF_011077185.1 of Oxyura jamaicensis. Lineage (NCBI taxonomy): Eukaryota > Metazoa > Chordata > Aves > Anseriformes > Anatidae > Oxyura > Oxyura jamaicensis. The sequence continues at coordinate 67,209,679 of NC_048926.1, forward strand.
GACCTTTATGTTTCTGTCTTATTCTTCTTGGTTACTGTTGTACTTTACTTTTAAGGTTAAAGCCCACTCAGCTGAGTTTATTTGGGTCTCCCATTGCATGAGCATAGAATTAGGACTTCCTTCTACCACATCCTCTATTTAGATAAACTATGTTAATGACACTTGGGGCTTACACTTGAAATGTATCAGAGTTTAGAGTGTGCTTATGATTCTCAGAGTATCATGCCTACATTGCACAATATGAGTCTAGGTATTATATAACTTAATAGTGCAAGTACAAAGGCCTGGGCTGTTTTTACAGCAGGGTCATAAATTTAAATTCAAGGTCTCTTCTAAGTAACTCAAAAACTCTAGTGTAGAAAGGAAATGGTTTGTTGCATGGATGTGATTCTTCATACCTTACATTTTCACCTAACAGCTTGATTTGTACTCCAATGTCCCAGCAAACACCATTCCTTCATTGGTAGCCACACAATAGACAGTGCTGTATTTTATTACAAGTTCAATTATGCTTGCTAGTCAGCTAAAGTTGGAAGTTTGCCAGTCACTAGTAATTCGTCACCTTAGTCAAAAGATCAGACAAATGAGAAGACTGTTCTTTTCTAAACTAATACATTGGAAAGATTAATTAGTGAACAGATGTGCCAGCAACAGAAGACAACTATATCTTTCCCCTTAAGTTCCATGCCCCAAATACAAGTAGCTGTCTGTCACCATGCCTGATATCCTTGTTACTGTATTTAATTTAAGAATATTAAATTGTTAAATGATTATTGTTAAAATGATTAACAATACAAAACCTTCTTCCCTGTAAAATTTATTGCAATATTTTTTAGAAACTCAAATCTCCCTGCTTCTAGAGCACCTAGAACAACTTTCTCCTAAGAAAGTAAATAGCCTCAAGTTTCTTTGGAAATTATAGCTTGAAAATAACTGATAGTATGGTCTTCCTTAGGGTTCTCTGGATTTCTGTTGGTCTTTAACCTGTAGCATATAATCCAGTGCGGCAGGAGGTGCAGAAGGCCGTAAAGTAATCTGAAGTATTTAGGAACCTGTGATGGAGACCCGCATCCAAATTCCCTGTATTGAGTTATACAATGCCCATAAAAGTGCGGGTATGCCTAACTGGCTGGCTCATGAGTTTAAGTTTGAATGACATTTTTTCCAGGTATTTGAGATCTCATTAAATCTTCCTGTTAATGCAGCTTCTTGCTTCATGCCCTCTCTTGTGTAGACTCCATTGGCCTGCACCGTGTGGAGAACATAAGCCACACAGAGTCTGCCGTCAGCCTGCATTTGTACAGCCCGCCCTTCGACAGCTGCAACACCTTTGACCAGAGGACTGGACACAAGCACAAAGTCAAGATGACCTTCTACAGCCAGTTTGGAGAAAGGACTCTCTGTGTAAGTAGGAGATGGCACACAGTCCTCCAGCCCTTGACTCTGAACACTGCCACATGTGGGGATGGGGCCGAGAGGCTGCACTCCTGCCTCCGTTTATCAGAGCAGTGGCTCTGGGGAAGCTGCCTGCAACAGGCAGGAGTTCCTGGGGCATCCATGTCTGGCATCAACATGAAGCCCGTTTCCAAATACTACTCAATTTGTCTGTTAGCACTTCCCTGGTATGCAGTACTCTGCTTCATGAGAAAGGACAGTAATGCAGCCATGTGTTTTATAAATGGGAAAACTGAGGCTGAAGACTTACCGTGTATGATGACACTGGATTTGGCTGCTCTGCTTCCTATCCCCTTTTTCCTTGCCTCTGGACTCAGTCAGGTTGTGTGAGGGTTGGAATAGCTTACATCTCCTTGATCAGCAGATCAGTTCTGTGCTGAGAAATGAGAATTTGGCTGTTAGTTGAGTGTCTTCAGACAGCAAATGATGGTAAATACAACCTAGTCAATGGAAAACAGTGAAGCAGACATTGTTTTAGCCAATTTTAGTCATGTGTAACATTTCCTGCTTAAACTGTTCTGCCAAAAAGCATCAAGTTTCAAGTCCTTTTTTTAAAAAAATCTCATAACTTACTGTGAACAGAAGTAATTTTTAATAAATTTAATATGATTCCTTAAAAATGAACCTTTGAAATGGAAAGATATGCTTTTAAAGAGAGTAGGCTGGTTGTCTGTTGTCTGCATTCTTGAGCAACAGCACAAGTTTCTACTTAGGTAGAACAAAAACCTAAAAATCAGCTTTGGGGTAGGTACCAAGCTAGGATATCTGGGAGAGTATAATAGGGTTCTTTCTAGTACTCTTCCATGCATCGGGAAACTAAACTACTAATGAGGGGTGAAAAGATAAATTCTTGTTGGTCAGCCATCCAGAGTTTCAAAGACTACTTTTTCTTATGTACAGAACACTTTCACCTTTCACTGAAGCCAGAAATTCAGTACTCAAGGGTTTCATGGAAGGAGCCTTTAGTAAGATCCTGTTAAGGTTTTATATAATTGACAGGACAATGTAATTATTTCTTTGAAGCTTGTCACATTAAATGATTACCTTTCTGAACAGCTGAAACACAAACTTTAACCTTCCCAAGTTTGAAAGCTCTTTGAGAAAGTAAACTCAAATTTATAATTCAGATTTTAAAGGAAAATGAATGTGGAAAACTGTTTAACGAAATTCACATAAGAATGCAGTATTTGCTTGCTTCCTTTTCATTTTAAGTGCTTATTGAATATGAAAAATGCAAGATAACAAGTGAAACTAGATATTTTGACTTGGATGGTTTTTACACTCTTGATCTGTAACCAACTGGCAATGTTAGTACCTTTTGTGGGAAATTGGATCTGGCTTACAGGACAGAGGTAAATCTTAATCACTGGGTCTCTTTCATGAATTCCTGTAAATGGAATTCCAGTGAGAGGAAAAGCGGTGGCTGGGCTGGGCCATCCAGCTGTCTGAAATGACTTCAGGCTGCAAAAACCTTCTGGTCTGGGTGAGGGTTTCTGGAAAGCTCGCTGGAAAATCAGGCTTTCTTCTGCTTACCAGATCTCAAAAGTACATACAAAAGCAGGCAGCTATAAGTTAAAAATGCACAGAATGTAATGTGAAGCACATGTGCATATCTTTTACTAGTGAAAATGTCTGCCTAACCAAAGCACATTCAGTGCTTCCCATTTGCCTTATGTTTTTCTGCAAGAAAAACACTCAGATAAATCCCTAGTGGCTTCTGGCCACACTGAAGTCTTAATTAACTAGTTCTGCAGTAAATACTTAAATAAATTAGGTAGGCCTAATAATTAAAATAATAAGTAGGCATGCTACCGAGGCCTTGTCCATGGAAGTGACTGTTTGCACAGTCCAGGTACAAACATAATACTGATGCAAAAGCTCACTGAGGAAAAGCTGTTTTTGCTATGGGTGCCACAGCACATCAGAAGTTCTTTCTACAATAGGTTATATTCGGGAAAGAGGTTTCTTGCTGCAGCCTGCCTTCCGCACTGGATTTGGAGTTTCAGTCAGACCAATGTGACCTCGGGGAGAAAAGGCAGCCAGAAGGAGGACGCTCTCCTCAGCTGTCTCATGGTCATGGTCAGAGCCAGTGGATGGGGAGGCAGATTTTGTCAGGTGCATAGCACCCTTTGTAAAACGTGGAGAACATCTTGCAAGCTGTACTGAAAAGAAATACACCAAGTCTTGTAAGGCGCTGAGCTACGGATGATAAAACCCATGCAGAGCATATGAAGCACGGTCTCTGCTTCTTTTCTTAAAGCAGCAACCTTTCCTCTTCCCTTGCAGGCAATGGCAGTGCCGCAGGAGAACAACTGAGAAGCACCAGCACGTTTGCACAAGACCTGCTGAATGTTGAACTGGGGACAGAAGACTTGCTTGGCTCAGGCCGGCAGCCATCTCTATTTCTATACCTTGTACATAGACCTACACTAGGGCAGCTTCCAGCAAACCCTGTTCCGAGAGTGAATGGTGATCATGGGCACTAGGCTAACTAGTGCTGTCAACTACTTCAGAGGTTAGATGCCTTTCCTTAGGCTACTGCCAAGTCAGAATTAAGTGGTTTGTTTTCTGATTCTAGCCTCCTTTTAATTTCGCTTCTAAAACCACACTGAGAATATCAGAAATAAGGTTTTTAAATATCTGACACTACTTAATAGGCCTACATGTACGTATGCTCTCAGTGTACTTAATAAACACATAAACTTCTAAGCTTCCAGTCACTTGTACCTATGGGTAGCACACTAGATACAACTAACAGCAGATTTTTGTTATTGTCTTCTGGGTTTTAATGCTCTAGGCCATTTTGTTAGTTTTGTGCATTTTTTACTTTTTTTTTTTTTTTTTTTTTTTACAATTTCATTTGTCAGATCTTGTTTTAAATAGGAGCAGCAAAATGCTTCATGTACAATGATTTTCAAAACTGATTGGGCAGAAATTTGGGATTTTAGTAAGACTAATCAAACAGTGCATCTAATGTCCAGTTTCAAAAGTGTTCTGTATAGCTACTGAAGTCCTTTCAGGTAACTGAAATAAAACTGGATTTGTGCATAAATTTCAAAGTTTTCAGCCTTTTTTTCTTGGTAACTAATATATTCATCACACTTTACTAATATTCACATTGGTCATGAACATCAAAGTCTTTTCCAAGCAAGAAGCTTTCAGAAAAGGCTTTAGAAAGTCAAAAGTATTTCAAACATTCAAAGAATCCTGATCCCAATTAAGTTACTGGGAGTTTTGCCTTTGAGTTCACTGATGCTTTGTTTTATCCTCAAGTATTAGTTAAAGGAAAACACCACCTCAGGGGAAAAGAAAAAAAAAAAAAGAAAAAAAAAGAGAAAAAAAAAAAGGTTAATTCTAATTAAATGCATGAAAATAAGTGAAATCACTTTCACTGAAGGTGTCCTGTTCACTTAACACAACTAGTACATAAGACAAAGAGACAAAGGATGTGTAGAAAGTCCTTTAATCCCTTAGGTAACTGCTTATTTTTCAATAAGCAATACAAGTTCTAACATTACCCTTTTTAGATGAGTAACATATTTCCCTCCATCTTGACCAGCCCAGTAAATACTATTTGCTTGATGAGACCCTGCTTACAGAGGCTCCTTCAAATTTTCAAGCAATGTTTAAGCAGTGTCACAATGTTTAAATGAAGCTATGACTCTGAGCTGCAGGTATTCTGAGAGCCTATGGGAAAGCTATAGGTGCTTTGCCAGGGAAGAGAAAGGGTATTGAAGGAAAAGAGGAAGAGAAATGAAAGACAAACAGAACCTAAAGGCAAAAGAACAGGGGGAATCATCAGTAGTAAGTAGGTATTGTCTGCATGAGGTGGACCTGGAGGCTATGCCAAAGAGGGGATCAAGGGGACATGTGGCCCCAAACTGGAAGCAACATTAAGAACACTGACACCATGAACATAAATAATCGACTGTGATTTTTTCTGGGCTCTGGCATTCCCTAGAATTTAGCATATTTCTTTCTCATTCGCTATGAACCAATACCTGGAAAATCTTGTCAAGCCAGATGTTTGGCTTGAGCTTTTTAATTTGACACCATTCAGGTTGTTGTGAGGATGTCACAGTATCAGAAACAAGTGATGCTTGCAGGCACCGGTGGAGGCTGAGTCGACCAGCCACCCTGCTCATGCAGGGTCACCTAGAGCACGTAGCTCATGGCTGTGTCTGGTTGGGTTTGGAGCACCACACTTTTGCTTACTAGGTAAAATTGAAGGGCAAACCCAACAGCTCATAGAGCAGAGGTCACTTGAGCCAAGGGAAATGGGAAGTTCAGAGAGACAGCCAAGAAGCAGAACAGCAGTGAGGGCAGCAGCTAGGTGTACTGAGATCAGCAATATAGAAACTCATACAGTACTCCAGCTAGCCACACACATACCTAGCAAGGTAGCCAGAGGAAATGTAAGCGGAATAGATGGAAACCCTCTACAGGTTGGCTCAAACACTGTTTACCCATGGCACAAAACACTACAGGAATTCCAGTGTTTCAAAATACGGTATAGCCAGATACTTATGCCTGCCATATCAAGAAACAAGGGGTTGCATATCCAGTGTAAGGGGCATTAATACAAGAAACCTCAAGAGAAATCATGAATTTGTTTCAGAGTCCACAGAACAGACACCACAGCCACCTTTTGCTAAACCCTAAGCACTATGTATCTTGTGCTCTGAACGACACAAGCTAATAGCTACTGCGAGCAATACTGAATCAATACATGTCATGCAATATAATGAGTCACATTTTCACTTGCACAAATGTGTTCACATAACCTATACTGTTAGGCTTAAAACATAGAAACCAGTAATAGCAAAATAGTATTTGCACATTATTATGGATGAATAGCCAATGTGTTAAACCTTCTAGCCTATGAAAATACTTGAGCTTCAAGCCAGCAATAACTGGGTAACTGATGAGGTAGCAACATGCTGTGGGCTGACAATTAGCTTTCACTGGGCAACGAACAGACGTGTAGTGTTTCATATGCTTTCAGGTGGGTAGGAGCTATAGAGTAGGGTTACTGAATTAAAGAGAGTTAGTTCAACATTTACCTGGGTTACTGCTAAGATAGCTAAGTGGTGAGAAACACTGCTCTAAACTATTAATACTACTAAATCATTTAGGCTGGCAAAAGCAGGAAGAAGTCAGTCTGAGAGTGGTTTGGTAACTAAGAATCCAGTGAAGGAGCTTCCACAGAAAGATGTAGGGAGATCAAGTAATGCCAAGAGTGGAGAGCAGTATTTACATTAATTAAGCCAATTCCAAGGGTTTAGTGATTTTGTCGTCATTGTTGTTGTTGTTTTGGAGAGTCAGTATTAGAAATTTTGCAAGAAGAGTGGTGGTTTATCAAAGACATGTTGTACATGGGGAGGCTCTGTAGCTAAGAACGGCTGCTTATGCAAGGGAAAGGCTGGCAACAGGGACTCCTCTGGGAATAGAAATGACATCCTGGACTGTGTGGCTGTGGCTGATGAGGTCCACACAAGCTCATCAGGTATGATGTGGGGGTTTCCATCTACATGTAACCGGCAAGTGAGCAGCTTTTTCTCCTCCTGTGCTGAGGTGTGGGAGCCTGGAAGCCTCTAACAGGAATTGTTGCAGGAGAGGGTCCCTTGCCCTGTAAACATGGTTTCTCGATTCATGGATAATTGAAACTAGAGTTGCTTTCATTCTAACTCACTACAGAATCTTAAACAAATTAGTGCTGCGGTTTTTTATTTATTTATTTATTTATTTAAGCCTATCTGACACTTGTCTAAGTGTCTTGACTTTATTCCTCTTCTTCCTTTATCAACACAGAGAACACAGAGGAATCAAAATCTACCCTGCATGTAGCTCTGCTTCCATTACAAAGTTTTTCCTAAACCCCAAAGATACAAGATGTGCTATTCACTAGCTAATCTTTATAGTTATTATTCACACTCCTGTCACACTAAAGAGAAAGCTATGTTGCAAGGATATAGCCCTTCCAAGGTTAAAAGAAGTGGTGAGCCTACAATGACTATTTGCAAAGAGTAGATTTGAAGCTCAGTACTTTCCAACCATTATATATATATTCTGCTCCTGCCAACATACCTCACAAAAGCCTTTGCCGTCCTTAAAACATTAGACCCAAGTACACGTCTTCCGTGCCCCCTTTCCTTTTTAAATCACCTTGTGAATGCAAAGTGTTTGATTTTCTCTGTATGTCACTGTCTTGGGAAGCTGAGAGCAGAAGCCAGGAGAAACAAACCTCCTCCTCTCTCCCTTGCAGACAAAGATGCCCCTGGGACTCATCATGTGTTTGTCATCAGCTCTCTGATCAAATAAGTGCGCTGAACAGCGTCTCTTCCCCTGCGCCTGCCTGCAGGCAGTTCCATGGCTTTGCCCTTAAGAGGGTTGCAAAACTGCAGAGTGCTTGGAGCGAAGTGCGGGGTCCTCCTGTCCATCACTCACTTGGAGGATGGCCCTGACACAGTGTCCTAAGCATGAGGACAGGCAACCCCGAGGAGCAGGAATAGCTCTGGAGATTAGAGAACTGCTCAGTAAGTGCTGCGGGTTTGTTGCTACTGCAAAGACCAAGTTCATCTGAGGTCTGGTGACATATGGTTACAATAGCCATGGCTTGACCCTTACCCTGAAATACTGAAAAACCTGCTGGGACACACTGGGACCCGTGGCACACGTCTGCTTCTCCGTGGCGACACAGGCTCTGAAGGGGCCTGGGGTTGCTGGTGCAAGAACACTCACTGAACATATGCTTAGAGAAGAAAACAGCATTTGGAAAAGCTTGCTTCGAGGGAAATGTGCAAAACAGCCTTGTTTAAACATAGAGGCTGGAGGAAGGCTTTTATCAGCTCTTTCAGGCTAGATCTTTATTCAGTGTCAGTTGGAATGGAAATGCTGTCATCGGCTGACTTACAACACTTCACGTCAGCTGAGACAATAGTTCTTATTTTAAACCCTTGCTGGGAGTGAGTGTTTATTTCCAGATAAAATTATTACCTGAGACTTCAGGCTGTGGCCCCCACTAAACATTGTTACATGTGAGTGGAAAAGGCACTCACAGCTGAAGGAAAACCTTAGCACCCAGTGCCTCAAGTTGGCCAGGAGCAGTCAGAGCTAGAGTCTCTGGACAAAAGGCATGTGTAAGAGGAAAAACCTTTCCCTGCCTCATTGCATCAGTTAAAGCAAACAGCACACCTCTCTGTTTTTGCACTTCACCTCATTGCTTCATTGCGGCACGAACTCAGATTAAGGAGGTACTTTCATTTGTAATACCTACTTTGGGGTTCTGATATCTTGGAAAAATAAAACCCTTGTGTTAAAGTTTATGGTCTGGATTCTGGCCCCTGCTCTGTTGGCACAAAGCACCTGAAAAATGAGCTTGAGTTATCTGGAGACTTCCCAAACTTTGTATTGCTGTTAACATGGCCATTAGGGCATTTTGCAGAGCTGTGCAATACTGAAATTGTAAATGTTCTTAAACCAAGCAGGAACAGTACTCAAGGTTCTTAATGAAGTACATAAGGTACATGAAAGTAAATTATTGTTGCCATCTCACGTGCAAAGTGGTATTGCTAATGCCATCCTTCCATGGGTAGATACCATGCCAGGTATGTATGAATTAGACTGATATATCAGACAAGTTGAGTTATGCTTAAGCTGCTTATGTAGCCTAATCTGCTGCAGAATTTCAGCTCTTAAAACTATTTATTCCTACTGTATCAAGACTGTGGTAGGGGAGTAATGTTAAGTCCTTCAACAGAAAGCAAACTGAGGCACAGTGAAGTTGGTGACTTTCTGTCATACGGGACAGACAGCTGTGCATAAGTGTAGCAAACCCCATGCTAGTTTCCAAGCCACTTAGCTAGTTTGTATTTCTATTGCTGTCTGAGATATTATTATCTTCCATGGAGAGCTAAAATATAAGGAGAGTAAATGTTCTTACAAAGTGTCTATAACTAAGTTGCCTTTACTTCTATTGTAAGACTTAAATGTTGAGCTAAGGTCTGGAAATATCAAATGCTCTTTCACAGGGAAAGCCCATTCCCAAAGGAAATAACACTAATACTTTGTATTAGCTGTTGACTCTGAAGTCACAGTCATAATATTCAATAAAAGCATCTTTCATCATCAAACAGTCCCAAACACTTGAGCAGGTCTTTTCAACAGAGCTTAAAATGATTCAAAACAAATGGAAAAATCTTTCCATAGACTCATACTAAAATAAAGGTGGGGTTTTGGAAACCAGTTAGTTCTAGGCAAAACAAGACCCAAATATTGATGTTCAGAATGCCTTTGGAGTTCTCATCTTTTCACCTGCAGGGCAGCTTGAGATGATCTGAAGTAAATGAGTGAGTCAAGGAGTCACTGCAGTGTAAAATGCTCACCTCAGTTACTACATTTAATGCTCACCTCAGCTGAAAGCTATTTCTTTGAAATGGTTAATTCTCTCTGTTTGAATAGCTGAAAAAGTTATCTTACTGTCACTTGGAAAAAAAAAAGAAAAAAAAAGTGATTGCAAATGACCACATGCTCAAAGCACCATGAGCTTGGGCTTGCAACTGCTGTTCAGAGCCAGTTATACCATGTTACAGAGAGACTTAAAAAGGATGGGCTGCCAGCTCCCCAGACTTAGCTCTGTGAAAACATTTGTGAAGTTCAGTGGGGAACACTCAGGACTGTGACTCACCAGTGATCTAAAATGGACAGACTAAGCCTTGACTGCCTCCAGCTATCCATCTGCACATCTGTTTTTCAAAGACCAGAGCCTCACTGCAGGGTCAGCTGAAGCTGCTTTTGAATCACTGCAGTCTTCAGCCTTGCACAAACTGAAACTGGTACCAAATTTACGTTAGATGTGGAGTGGTAAATCACCTGAGTTCAAGAGCAGCTACACATTCTCTCAGCTGTTCTTGGTGTGGAATGGGGAGGAAAGGTGGCGGTCAAGTCATATCAATAAATAGAGAAACAACCATCAGCTGCATCACTCAGATTTAGGATGGGAAAGAAGAAAACACTTTGGTGTTGTACCAGGTCTACTCTGTGTATGACAGCTTGGAACTACTAGCTGTTGCAGATGCTCTAACCTTGTTCTTAAGGCCTGAAGCTGCTTCAGCTTGCTCTTTCTCATACCTCTAATGAGGAGTGGTACATTAAGTTAACATGTGGATATATCTATATACTACCTCATGCTCTCGGATCATGGATGTGATTACATATTCAACTAAGCAGGATTTAAACAGCCATACATGAAGAACCTAGCAACATGGAAGAAAAGGTCATGATGGACAAAACTACTCCACTGGCAGTAATCACAAGGTTCTAAGACCAGAGCCTCGTAGACAAAACAGCTCTAAAAAGATTTTTTAAATACTTTTCAACCAACTCACAGTTTTTGCTGCCTAGGATCCCCTAAGATCTCCCCATGTAAGATTCATTGGAGGACTCAGAGAAAAATGTTACCTTTGAAAATATGTGGAGTTATTGATTGGTGAAAGGGCAATAGCTTAACAGTCAAAACTGTGCTGATTTCTCAATATTATTGCTACCCATGTTATTGTGATGGGAACAGCTTATACCAAACATCAAGAGTGCTGAGAAGAGATTTATTTTTGTTTAGTAAGGACATGAAGTTCCTATTAAGGGCCAAAGTACACAGCCTTGTCTACAAGGGTGGGGACATCATGGGTTAAAGGAGACAGTATCTCTTAAAGCCATTTCATTTGAATGAATTCTGTGTGTATCAAGAATTGTCCTTTTTCAGTAGTGGAGCATTGATAGAGAGATAATGCAGCACACTTGCTAGGCTTTTAAAATGTGCTAGCACACTTTTGAGGCTTTTAAAATGCTTTTGGGATGTTTTAGGTCTGTTGGTATGTCTCCTGGGCACAGATTCCTTACTAGCTACCTGTGTCTTGGCACAGGGCTTCGCAGGCCAGCTGCCTTAAACTTCTCAGGTTGACTCTGTCTCTTCCAGAATTGTCTGTAGTTTCCCTGTGCTTCTCTTTGGCATCACCTTTTCAGATGATCATCACATGGAAATGTGAGACACAAAGAACACAACCACATAATAAAAATCACAAAGAAGGGTCTTTGCTACAGTGTGGGCCTTGTAACTCATTTTTACAACTCATAAGTTAGTTAAAACAATGCCTAACTAATACGTTAGTAAAACCAGAACTTGTACAAACTAAGAAACTACTTCTTTTGGCAAGCATTATTAAACCTGCTAGGAGAATTAGGAAAGACGGAGAAGGGTTCAGGCACACACGACCTTTTCCTGCGTGGAGACAATGAGTAGGCATGATTTCATCTCAGAAAAAAATTATGGCTGAAATGGCAATCTACTGTTTTACAGGAAGGTTCCTCATAGAGTTGAATTCTTTTACAGAATGGTAATATCAGCTAAATAATAATAATAGTAGTAATAATAATAATAAAACAATAAAACCTGATTGACAGGAAACTTGCAAAACAAGACTATGGTGAAGTTCAAAAAAACTCTTAAGACAAGTGTTTTTGTAATAATCTGAGTTTTTCCATTGCCTCCCATGGGAGTAGAACTGGATTCAGTGGTGTTGATGCCTCTCTACCTTAATGATGTTAACAGCAAGTTTTTGCTCTTTTGGGGTTGGAAAGGGCTGCAGCAAGGCAGTAATGTTTTTCATACCTGTTAGGTCCCCTTCAACAGAGGCAGATGTCATGCACAAATTCCCCTGAACTTTGCTGAGTTGAACAGAGAACAGATTGTTCTTCCAAGAGGTGCCTAGGATCAGAAGTGCCTGGGCTAGCTGGGGACTGAGACTCTGTGATGTTGTTTAGTCATGTTCTGGCTCCAAACTTTTTTTTTTTTAACTTTGAAATTACTTTCCTTTGCTGGGCACAATGCCAATTCAACTCACAGGAATTTGTTTTCTGTTTTCCAGTCTTTTAGGCCTCTTTCATAGTTGGCTTTCAGCTGAGGAAATTACCTTTTTCTACACAGACATTTTTTCCACTACAGTTGCAATTAGATTTTTTTAATTTTTTTTTTTTTTTCTCTTCACTTTTTGCCTTACTCTGGTAAGTAGCCTTATTACTCACTGAGAAACGTTGCTTGTTCTGCAGTTGCATATTAGGTACTCCAATATGGATTAAGTTAAGAGACATTTGTTGCTGGACATTGTCAAGTAATATCTCACTGAAGAAAAAGCAGTGCAAATAAGCCAGACATTTTTTAAAGCATGGTCTAGATGTGATTTATACCAAACTTTTCAGTAGTTTGGGTCTGTGGGAACATAGCATTAGCTCTTTTTTTTTTTTTTTTTTTCCCCTCTTTTTTTCCTCTTTGTATCATGTCTTCTTTCATTTTTATTCATTTTTTCTTAGATTCTTCCCTCCCACTTCATCTTATTTTCTGTGCATCATGGGCTGCAGCTGTGAGAGATGAATTTGATTGTGTGAAGAAGCTCTGATAAAGCCAAGGGGACTGTCTAAATGGATAGGCAGAGCAACACATCCAGTATGGGAGAGGTATAGAATTTCACTGTTCTAAAGAGGTAAACTGAACAAACAGGTAAGGAAGGCATTTTGACAGAATGGTTTTCTCACAAAAACAATTACACTGAGAGATGTGCCAGCTACATGTGAAAAACTGTATCTGTAGGTATATATATATGGCTGATTATAAGCAGAGGGATATGGATTATCTATGCAATGAATAAATTTAAATATCAATTCCTGCTTTAAATACAAATTCCTCCCTTGCTCCCTTCATACACAGGAACATGACCAGAGCTTGAGCAGGTTTTGTGCATGGCTTCTCTGGGAATGGAGTTAGAAGTGCCCCGTAATTCAGACCCTGCTTTGCTGTGAACAGGCAATCTGGATGTTTAACTCACACTGTACAAAAGACCTTGTCCTTCACACAGACATTCTCTTAAGGGACAGAGGGTGGGATGGAAACTGTGATGTTCTCTTGCAGTCCGATGCCACAACAGTCACAGCAGAAACAGAATGCAGCTATGTGCAAAAATGAAATATTATTTAATACTGAAATAGCTTACAGTTACCCCAAATATATCATATGGAAACCTCAAGCGTCTGATCACGCATAAACACATGCCCTCTGTTGCCTGGGACCTGCTGTTGTACGAGTTCAATAAAGTGCAAACACACTGAGATATGGAAACAACAGATGCAATGCAAAGTCAGCTAAAGGCAGAACAGTCTCACAAGGGAAAATACTCCTCTCTTCAGTGGCAGAGGGACTGGAGTATTGCTTATTGACTTTTCTCTTGGATTCAACCAGCAATGTCCAGTTTTTATCCACATTTGCAGGTAAAGATTGTTTGCTTTACTTTTTGTTGTGTGGCACAGTTGAGGTGACATGTTTGACTTAAATCCAACCACCAGTTGCTTCTCCTGCATCTTTAGTGCTTGGTTTCTTAGCACATGTCTAATTACTTTAGAATTACAACTTGCACTCTAATTAAGCTACACTGTGATAAATAGGTCTTTTTTTGTTTGTTTTTCCACGAGACATTTATTTAGTTTACACCAATTTTCATTTCCTGAGACAACCTTTTAAATAAAGTCCTGTAACTTTTCTTAAAAATGAAGTGCAAGAATTAGAGATTTGATGGTTTAAATTCTCCTTTATTACACTCATGTGGAATTGGTGAAATCACATGCCTATATTGATCTGAGTTTGGATCAGGGCTGAGTTCTGACCTTGGGTATATTCACTTAGAGAATGTTGATTACAGTGAGAACCAAGCATATGCAATCCAGCCTCAGCATTTGGCCTTTGTTCAGAACACACATTAGTTTTTGCTTCTCATTCGGTAGATGTAGTCCATATATCAAAAACATTGTACATTTCATATATATATATTTTTTTTCTCGGGGTTCTTTTGTTTGTTTTTCCTAGTTTTTATTTATTTGTTTGCTTTTTCTCTAAAAGATGTGTTACTTGTCTAATGCAGGGTCTCTCTTTGTCCTGGTCATTTGACCCCAAACAAAACCCACAAAGCTAATTTCTACCTTGACCGACTGTAGTTCTCCAAACCTGCCTGTACTGTTGCGTCAAAACTGAGGACAGGTCACATTGCCCTGTTGACACAAAGATATGCTTTGCAGCAAAGCACCAGCATGACACAGGTGACCCTGCCTGTCTCTTTCACAAGCAAAAGTATTACATCAGTTCTTATTGCAAATTCCTTTTAGCCAGGCACCTCATGAAAAAAAAAAAATGGAGTTTTGGGTGTTTAGACAGTGACTAGTTATGTTTATATAGGAAGAGCTAAAGTGTTTAGCAACCATCTTACACAAGGAGAAGAAGAAACACCCAAAAGTAACATAAATTTGAAAGGCCTCAACAGAACTGGCTGGATATTTTTAGCACTTAACTTGAGAGCAATTCCAATGGAGCGCATAAAAAGTTGAAAATGAGACATAATTTTATCATTCTGGCTCTGTGCAAAGACTCAGCAAGAAGTTTCCTGCACCAGTGTCTGGAGATAAAAGCAGGACAAGTTTTGGGGAAACAAGAAGCAGAAATGGGATGGAAACACAAAAAAAAAGGTGAATCGGTGTTACTGGCCAAAAGAGTGTATGAGGGTTAAGACAAAGCTCTGAGACAGCCTTGCTCACCTGACCAGAATTATCACCACAACATAGGTCTATTTAAGATACTTCAGCCCTTGTGACAAAGCCCACTATTAGGCTGACAAAACAGGTGTGCATTTCTGAAGGCATCATGTTGGGCAGATCACTATGAATTTTTAAGACTCATACTGATTTTAGCAGTATGCTTCTGATGTTAGAATAACCCTTTGCTGCAGCAACTTGGGAGTCAAGTTTTGGAATAGGATAAACTTCAAAAGCCTGAGTGAGAGGGAACATTGAATTTGAAAGAATAGTGGGGATGCTACAAAAGCTGATGCCTACATATCTGATTATTTAGATATAAAAGATATATATGTATGGATGTATACATATATATGTACAACACTTAGATGCATATGAAGTTGAAATAAAGACTCATAAGTCAATATTCACTTAAGGAGATGGAGCTGGAAACTGTTTCCTTTTACAGAGAGGGAAAGGTTTTCCTTTCTAAACTCTCAAGAAATTTGGTGGGATTTCTTTGTTTCTTTTTGGTCTGGGTTGTGTTTTTTTTTTTCTGGCAATTCTTGGGGTACTTCATGTACACAGGCCCTAATATAGCCAAAAGCGATGGCTATATAGCTTCAGGTAAAGTTTTGTTTTGGTAGGATTGTTTTCCTATTTTTTTTCTGGAAGCATTTCAGATAGTTCTCATATGTAAGATTTTCTGCTTTAAGTTTATGTAAGAAAAAAGATTAAAGTGGAAGACAAAAATACTTTTTACATCTACTCCTTCTACTCAAACCTCTCTTCTCCATCATCTTGTTCCCAAAATCTTGTCCATTGGGCATCTGCAAATATTCATTGATTCTTTTCAAGACTGAAATCAATGACTGGAGAAATGTGGTCTTCGAAGTCATAATAGAAGCTTGATAGAACAATACCACGTAACAGTTTGAAATGAGAGCTCAGTGGTAAGACTGTGACAGATCCATAGACATCTTCATTTGTTGAGAGGCTGATGGTACTAATGACATGGGAGAGGACAGTATGAAGAGCTGACACAAGGCACCTCTGTCTGACCACCACAGTCCTTTGCTCTCTAATGTGTTCTGAAGTTTAAGAGAATGTGAAGCATACAGCTGTCTGTTCTGAGTCAAGTAATAGAGGAATAGGTGGAGAAGTGAAAGCTCTTGAGACAGCAGGTGAGGTCCCTTTCTGGTTCTGCACACTTAGGAGTGTGCCAAAAGAACTGGGCACACGGGAAAAAATCCCAGACAAACTTTTGTCAAAATGCTAGCTAAGTAACGTGTATTTATGAATAGATTTTATTTTATTTTTTACTGTTTTTCTCTTTTTAAAATTCTCATCTTGATATTTCTATCGATTCAGTTATTTTGCATTTGTTTGAAACTTCAGAGTATTACAAAACATTAAATTATATAAATCTCTCTCTTAGCAGAGAGACAACACAAATACTGATGCAGATAAAGAACCTTTATTCCTGACATATTCTTGTAGTGTAGAATATTAAGGCTGATTCTGTCTCATTTGCTGTATAAGCATTCACGTTACCTGTCTCTGAAACAGAAACCCTTCCAAGTACATCAACCCATGCAAATGCCAAGTTGTTCCCATGTGTCTGAAAGGCGAAGTTCAACACCTTAGTCTTGCAATACTCAGAAGAATGATTTAAAGCTGGGAGATTCAAAAATGAGAGCTCAAAATATTAGAGAAATGCAGAAGTGGATGCTTTTTAGAAAGTTTATAGAAACTTTTTGCTGAAATTTTTTTTTAGTAGGCAACTTTGTGTAAATACTGCTAAAAAACATTGAAATCGTTTTATTAAAAGATGCGAAACCAGAAGTACAAGCCTATGTGTTCAGTTTTTAAATCAATCCTTCATACAGAAAACAATATGTCATTCATTACTTAACAAGATTTTTTTAAAAAAAACTTTTCTTTCTTCCACCACAGACATTTTAAACATAAAATGAGCAAGCATTTTGCATTTCTTTCATTGAAGTGATGTGGGAGGAAGCAAAATACTAAATAAATAAAGATATAATAATATAAGATATAATAATACATACATGCTTAAGTATATATTATATAAAAGTATATATGTATATAAAATAAAATTATAATAGTAAGATAAAAGTATAAATAAATACAAATTAATAAAAAGCAAAACACTAACAGAAACTAACAACATCTCACAAGATGGCACACAGATGTGGATGGTAGAAATATCTACCCTGAGTTCAGAGGTCAGGTCAGGACCCTGTAGAAATATGTACAAGGAAAGTACTGAAAAGCATAATCTTTCTTTGTTGCCTGGCTTTCTGAGCCTCTGTACTTTTTCAACAAAAGGCCCTTTGGATTTGCTGAAAGGAGCAGATATCTGAAATTGAGGAAGAAGTGTTCGATTTCACTATCAGCTCCTTCCAGCCAAAGCTGCAATTCAGCAAGCTTTTACCAGCATGCAGAAGAGGTGTCAGTCAATGGTTAAATAATGACATGAATAGTGCCTTTGTAAATATTTCTGTTTTGCCTTTGAAAGCACACAAGGCAAAACAAAAAATCTTTTGACAGAGTGTGAAAAACAAAACTGAAATGCTTCAACAACCTTTCCCAGCTAGAAAGCTGGCCATATAAACTCTTTAAAATTGAATGCTCTTTGTCAGCAGGACGAGAGCTTGTGTTTTGGGATCTGACTGTCAGGCAGCCCAACAGTGCAGCTATGTGCCTTAGAAAAGTGTTTCTTAGCCGTGTGAATTGGTTGGTTGCATTTTTATTCACATTCATGAAGCACTTCACAGTCGTCATTGAATTCATCTCCCTGTAAGCTTCCCTTTCAGAGACATTAGCAAGACACGGAGCAGTTTCCAGAGCTTCAGTCAGATCAGATATATTGCAATTTCCGCCAAATGAAAACCCAAGTAAGTGATTTCCCTACCTGGGAGAATCAGGTTTTGAACTTTGGGCTGTTTCCCTTTTTAAATGCTGACTGCATTCAGTGTCACAGGTGCAGCCTTACTATTTGGCAGCACCACCAGAAAGCCATGGGTAAACCAGGCTTACATAAAGTCTTTTTCTGCATAATGTCCCAGTTCAATTAAATCATGTATGAATAGTTCTGACTTTAAATACAGGGAGGATTGGAACTATTACTGGGTTTAAAGAGAAACAAACACATTGCTGAACTGTTGGCCAGTTTCTGTGAACTTCTGCTTCTCCTCCACGAGCAGCTCCACCAAAATTAGTGAGGCTGTCACTGCTGCAGTTTAGTGTTCCTAAATGTAAACTTCCTAAATTTAACTTCCACCAGAAATGGTAGGAAAATTGTTAGTACCTTACCCCCTTCCAGCATACTCAAGAGCAACACCACTGTTTTCAGGCTAGTCAGAGGTGGCTAGAAGCCCAAATTCTCTCATGAAAATTCAACCCAAGACTTTCTGCCCTAGGTTCTGTGTTGGTATTTTTACAGGATAAACTGTTTTATGCTCATATACAACAATCTGGGCTTTTTAGCCATCTGGAATCTTTTTGCATTCCAGTAAACCCTCTTTGGCAGGATGTAAATCTCTTCCATAATTGTTGTGTTTTCAGGAAAGTCATTTTCAGCAGTTATCTAAAGTTAGATCAACAGTTCCCCTTCAGACAGTTATCCCATTGCTATGCCTTTCTGAGCAGATTTACGGCTGAATAAACCTGTGTCTTTTATCTGTAGGTCCTTTAAGGTCAGTTTAGCTGAATGTAACCTTTTACTTATATTTTAAAATTCAACCAGCCTCAGTAAAATTCCAGTTTATGTACACTCAACAACATTACCTTTATAGCACTCATGTTCCCTACTTCCAGGTGCACTTGGTAGGAAGGTCTGCAAGTCTTTTGTGCTCTGAGAAGAAATACATTCTCTGAAATGCTGAGACCTAACAGCACTGAGATACTCCCTGGGCAAGCATCAGTGCTGCTTCTTACAGGAAAAAAAAAAAAAATATTTCTTCTCAAAAAAAAAAGATACCTGCTAATGTTTCCAAAATCTGGTATATTAGATTTCTCCACATAGAGCCTTAAAATATTTGGGAAAGTGTGATTGGGAAGGCATCTAAATAACCTGAGGTGCCAAGACGGGACCTTTTTCCCATTTTCCCAAATTGATTCTTCTAGGTAGCCAGGGCTTTTTCAGTGTATCAGTCCTCATTTAGGAATAGGATTTGCAAGTTTAAGAAACATATTTGAATCTTTAGGTGGAGAACTAGTCTGGAACTTCTGCTGAGGGGAATACTGCTAGTTAGAGCACAGGCTGGGATAAACTTCCTCAAAATCATGAGGTATAATACATGTTCTTAATTTAAAGCAGATTCACGCATGATTGCTCACACAGGAGGAAATGAATGTAAACTTTTGAGGCAGAAGTAATTTCTAAACACTGCCTGCACTGAGAATATGTGCCTGTAGACATCTAGCTCCCAAAAAGAAGCCTAAAGAGTAGGCTTTTGGCTCAGGTTCTGTGGAGCTATGAGGGGTGAAGCTGTTGTTTTCTTTAGCACTTGTTTCACAGCAGGGATCCTTCCAGCCTGTCCTCACTAACACCGTAAAACTTAAGGCTTGTAGCAAAGAGCAGAAAATAGCTGGGTGGGTCTTGTTTTTTGTTCTGTCCTTATTGTAGTCATTAAAATCTACCCTTAGGTTTTCAATTTGTAGTCATGCCTATAGAAAATACTATTTGTCCAGATCTTCATCTGTGTGTTTATTTTGCCTGCTGAAGTCAATGAAGTAACAGTGACCTAAAAAATCTGAATTTAATCCTGTCTGTGGCTGGAAGCCCTGGCTCTTGGTGTTTCCCTCACATGCATTGCAGTAGCAGAAGAAAAAACATGAGAGAGAAGTGACTTTTCTCTTCTATACTATAGACTTATTTTTGTTAATTACTTTTTTCTCAGTTGGTAAATGCTTCGTGAATTAGTCAACACCTACCCAAAGCAATACTCTAGTTGAAAACCAGATGGATGGTAATCGAATACCAGGGGCAGAGATCTAATTCAAACAAGCCAAGAAGATCATTTGAGCTATTTATATATCGGCAAGTATGGTAATGCAGTAGGAAAGGATCTGCAGAGCAAAACAGCTGGTACTGAGAACAGGATATTCCACAATTTATTAATTTCATGGGTTTTTATTTCAGACTAGTTCTGCTCTGATCTATAAACTGAAAACCTTTTAGAAGCTGGAGCGCTTGAGGAGCATTCCAGAGGTCCATCTTCTGTGCTACTGTTACCTGCAAGTAATCCAGACCATATGCTTCAAGATCATCAGTTGCACATTTCGCAATCAGTGCACAATCTGGATGTGGTCTTATGAATTCTTCCCTTGTTAAAAGTCCCCTTAGCTGATTATGAGTAAACTTGCTTGCTAAATGCCAAATGATTATTTCTGAGGTGAAGTAAAACACATCTGGTGTACACCATGTATTTTATGGCATTTTTACAGTCTTCCAAGAACTGTAACAGGTGTGTTTATTTATCTGTTTGTTTGTTTGTTTGTTTGTTTGTTTTATTGCTTCTAGTGAAAAGGAGACAAATCTGGCAGGAAAACTCAGACTAAAGGTCGAAATAGCTTAGAAGTTGCCCTTCCTTCTTCAGGCAAGGTGCTTGACTCAAAGAGCTTGGAAGTGGACTCAGACAAGCTCCCTGATGCAATACAGACACGTGCCAAAGAGACTTCAACAACCCCAAATGTAGCCACTACCTAGAGAGGAAATTAATGAGATATAAGCCCTGCTACTGATATTTTAAACCTTTCAAGTCATACTTCCATTTTTGCTGTGTTCAGGTGATCAATGGCACTTTGTTTTTCACAAATAACTCTACAGAGCCAAGGATGAGATGATAAGAGATTAATCTGGAGTCATCAAAGCAATTCATCGGTATGCTTATTCCATAATAATGCTTCCTGAAGTAAGTCTGAAACCACGGTTACCATCAGCATCACAGCTGGTGAGACAACTTTGCAGAGCATAGGCAGAGGTGGTCGAGAGAGCTGCTCTGAATTGTCATGCTGCACATTCCACAGTTTAAACAGTAATTTATTCTGCAGTCTCTGCATCATCAATTCTAGTGTGTTTGTCCGTAATGTTTAATGTTTAAGGAGGTCAATATTTAAAGAGATCTGTGACAGCAAATAAAACCTCTAGCTTGTTTGAAAGTTAATATGTCACACACTCTGATGGTGATACAGAACTAGAACTGTCAGTGACAAACTGCCTCTATTAAGACGAGAAATTACGGTGCCAAAGAGAACCACCATTGAGAAAGACTATTTAAAACTTCTGACGCAGTTTCTGAGTATCTTAGTAAAGTTCACCGAAGCTTAAAGGAAAAAACTCCATTTGTTATTCCTATTCAGGATATGGAGAGGAACAAAAAAAGTGTGAATAGTACAAAACAGCGTATATAGGGTTTGCCAACGTGGAGAAATGAACGTCTCCACTGCTCTGCCTCCTCCTCCAAGTCAGCATGGGAAAAAAGATGTGTATGTACTTGTGGGCTGTAGGATACATTGCTGCTCTCAGCAATGCCATGATATCTTCCTGCAGGATCTTTGAAGCAGCACACTCATGACTGCCACTCTTTCCCACAGTGATGCTGGAATATACAGTGTAGCAAATGGGTGGGTCATGCTGCCTATAGAGAATAGGGAATATGACAGCAGATGGCAATAAAAGTAGGCACTACAAGCACTGACATCAGTGTGCATGTATGTGTAATCGTATGAAGAAGGAAGTTGTCAGTGGAGTCCTGCCACGTGCTTGTGACTAAGGTTAGCATCCTTGCCTCTGTGAAGCCCAGCCCTTCGGTCCTGGGCAGCTGCTTACCCTGAGTCACTCCCTCTCAACTTCTGTGACTATCAGAATCATAAAGATACTTTTGCTCCTATTGACTTGTATTTTGTAAACAGGGTTATTTGATCTGTGAGGGGACTTCTGATTTTATAGTGTATGTATGTAAGAGTTTCATCTGGCTTGTCTCAAGTCATTCCCACAAGCACAAGGAAAATTATTCCAGCCTTTGAATCTAAAATGATTATAGTTGAAGCATCAGCTTAAACATCCT
This sequence comes from Oxyura jamaicensis, assembly GCF_011077185.1. NCBI lineage: Eukaryota > Metazoa > Chordata > Aves > Anseriformes > Anatidae > Oxyura > Oxyura jamaicensis. Next base: position 67,231,836 of record NC_048926.1, read on the forward strand.
GATGTAGAGTATTCACGGTGCAAACACCAAAGCTATTTTTTGCTTTGCTATTTTTTTTTTTCTAATTGTTTTAGGAGCTGTGACCATTTGTTTCCAGATATTCTGAGTATTTCTGATGTTTTGGGAAGGCATTAATAAAATCCCAACTGTTAACACGAAAGTTTGGTGTTTCAGTTTGGAAGGAGAGCTCATTTCCTAAAAATCACCATTGACAATATCTTTAATTCCTTGTCAGTAATTTTTGTGTAAAGGGAAGAAAAAATCTATTTTAACACTTTTAAATGCTGCTTTTAAAGAAATGGGGAATGTGGGTTGTTTTCCTAACCAAATCCTTGAAAGATGGATTTTCCTTAGTCCCCAAGTGGCATGAATAGTTTCCTGTAAGTAGAAAAGAGAAACAGAAAGAAGACTGCTAAACTCTTCTGAATACTCAAGTCTCCTTCACTCTCTCTGTCTGTCTCCAGACCTAAAAATGCTGTGAAGCTGAGGCAAACTGCCAAATGTTTCACACCCAGTGCTGAACTGGCATAGAGTCAAAGGCTGCTAGCTCCATTTGGATGCCAAAACAATACTATGGCTCTAAATACTGCCTTTGCCACATCCAATTCCAAAGCAAGATACTTTGCAATTTTTGCCTCTTGTTTAAGCTTTCCCTGCTTGCCTTCCCAAGTACTCTTTGAGCACCAATCTCATTGGCTGGTAAGAAGGTATCTTGCATACTAACAGTTTCCTCTTCAGTGGTAGCTGTTGATGTATACTCCCAGAATATGCCCAGACTTTTCTTCAGAAGCTGATAATGTTGAGTGCAACATTGCCCTGCCAGTGCTGTCCCAGGCCTGACCCTTTTTAATATTGTATGAATGCGCTCAGCGACTAGTCACTACAAGTAGAAACTCGGGCTGCACCAGCTGGGACCCACCCTAGGTCCACACAACATCTGCCTCAGAGGGTACCGCAATGCTACAGCAGCAAGTCTGTCCTGTAACTCGCAAGCATATTTTGGAGACATACATAGGCTTTTACGTACTGCATTCTCAGGTAGACACCAATATGCAACTAAGTCATAAGCTTCACTTTAAGCTACGGAACATTCCCCCTGAACTTGGTGGGACTATTCATGTGTGAACTAGTGCTATGGGATCAGTCACCTGAGGTTCTCAACTCAAAAATCTGCTTGAAGTCGCTTGCCATGTCTGTGTACTGAACCATCTGACAAAACGACAGAGCGACAGTCTGACAGTATTAGGTATTACAGCCCTTTACACCAGGGCTCTGCTCTCTGGGAGAACCAAGAACTCCCTTCACTGAAAGCTCTGTGTGGCATTATTCCCCTGTGGATGCTCAAGCGGCTGACAGAAGCAACCAATGTAACTGAACAGATGACATCTTTTCGCAAGGCAGATTTAACCTAGGTTCAGAGGGAGAACAACAGGAGCATATAGGGAAACACAATATCTGTTCTCCTGTGCAATTCTCAGCAACTCAGTAAAAGGAACACACACTGCAATTAATGATTTACGTATTTATAGCCCAATCCTCTTGACCTTTGTTAGCTGAAACACCTGAGTAAACCAATCTGTATGCTTAAATTTCTTGTAACAGCTGGGAATGTGGCAAATGCTTTTAAAAAATTGGTCAGAGAGGATAACTGTTTTGCTTTTTAAGGTAACACAAAGCAGGAAAATATAATTGGTAAGACCGAAATGAAGAGCCAGATAAGTAATAGCTGTTAAAAACAAAATGTAAAAATCTATTTTGCTTCTGCAGTTGCACACTTTGATTTTGCAAGAAGTGGTTTGTTTATTCTCACCCACACAATTCCTCATTTTGCATCCCAGCAAGTAGCTGACTAGGTAAAAAAAGGTTGATCAGTAATTTTGAGGATTATAGTTAAATCACTGCACTGATTTCAAGTTGACAGCAACAAAAATTTCATATTATCTTTGAAGCTTTTCTTTGGACAGAACACAGTCTTTTAACTCTCCTTTTCTTGGATGGCAGACATATCCTAAACTAATATTTAAAATATCTCTGTACCCATTTTTTTATTACCTCTTTTGACTTCATCCACCCTAGAGCAGGGTTCCTCTTCTAAGTACATCTCACCGAAGCTCCTGCATCCTGCAGCTAGTGTTTAGTCTTGGGTTAAGACAGCCAGTGATGCTTGTAGACTTTATAGTTATGTGGGATAGAATGACTACTTACAAGCATATTTGTGTCAGACTAAGAGAGCATGGTCATACAAAGAAGCAAAGCCAATAGGAAGAAGAAAGCGTCTATAGATCTCAGGAAATAAATGTTCTGTTAGTGCCAGGGAGGAAATTTCTGCCTCCCCTAAGCATACTGCTTTAGAGACTAAAAGTAAACCAGGATCTGGGGGATACCTTTAGCATTACCTAGAATCTGTAGTTGCCAGATCAAAGCTTTTAACTGAGTAAACCTACCTATGCTTCTGTCTTTGAGTCAAATACACTTGACTATGCACATCCTGATGATAAAACCAGTGCTTAATCAGCATAAATGCATGCTCGTGTGCTGGAGCACAGTGTTTGGCTGGGAACAGATTGGAGAATTTTACCTGGGAAAAATGACTGTTGACCAGATCACCAGCAATCTGGAAAGCTGTTTAAGCTTGGATGTGTCAGGTATACATGGAGTACTAGAAGACAATGACTGACGGATGATACTGCTTCTGTCTGACATGCAGAAAGGGGCTGAAAATGTAATTGACAGAGAGGTTTTGCATAAGGATAGAAGAATCTTATTCCACTCTGAAGCACGTAAGATACCAACACTGGACTTGGGAGCTTGCTCAACAGTTACTCAGAAGAGAAAAATGATATCATCACCAAGTTCCTACTCAATGTTGATAAATCCACCCTGAACTTTTCATTATCAAAAAAATAGCTATTCCTAAAATAATAGTGATAGCAATAACAACTATAACCACTATTATAAATAAGCTAACAAAGACTATGTTTTCACTTCCTAATTCCATTTTTGCTCTTAATTGTGTAATTGCTTTTTCCTTTATTCTTCATGCTCAGGACTCAAAATACAGACGATCTTAATTTCTGAAGTGAAACAAACTTCATGGCTTCGTGGCTTCTCTTGAGGCTAGTCCTCATGAAGGACCTGGTTTTCTTCTCCCACTGTAAGATCAAAAGCAAGGAATAAGAAGAAAGGAAAAAATAAGTCTTCTTTAATTTTATTTTTGTACTACTTATGTATTTCCTTAAATAGAAGGCAAGCAATACAATCTGAAACTGCAAAGACCTTTTCTTTGACCTTCATTGGCTGCCAGAGGTTAAACTATAGTACAGGTGATCCTTTGTTTGACAAGCAGATAAAATCACAGTTTGAGTTAAGACTCTTAGCTAACCTGAGTCTCAGTGCTGTGCTCCAGTCTGTCCCAGTGATGCTGTAATTATTGCTTTGTTACCGCAGTGAAAGCCTGCAGTCATTATGTCTGAGTTATGCACTGCATATTTAGGGAGAAAATCTGGCCTAAGTGTGTCAATGGGAGTTTTGCTACTGACTTCATTTCTTGTCTGGATTTCACCCACAGCCTGCTGAATTGTTGGAACTATTTTAATGAGTTATCCAATAGACCTGGTATTAGATAACCTTCATATTCTATTCTCAGTACCACGTCTTTAACTGAATCAAACATCTCTGGCCTAAATGGACCTTAAAAAAGAGAGGAGCAAGGTTTGGGCATCTTTGCTACAAATGGAGCAACCAAAAATTATTAACAGCACAAAAGAGCATCATTTCAACAACTAACCCTCAGAGATGTTATTCTTCATACATCAGAAGGGTGGTTAACTGATATATTTAAATGATAAATTAAGAATTTCAGGAATGTAAATGTTAACTTTACATATTCAAATACAATTTCCTTTTGAAATTAATCTCTTTATATCTTGATAGGCAAAACAGTTTTGCTAAAGTGAATCTGGGAACAAGTGAATTTCTGTTTTCTGTTTGTTTGTTTGTTTGTTTGTTTGTTTTAATTAAAGTAAATTATCATCCTGATTTCTAGCAGTGATTTCTGTGGTCAAAGACAATATTTTTTCTTTTTTCCATTTGGGGCAGGCAGAGGAAGGAGGGGAGGAAATAAATGTTTTCTTAATATTAGAAGTATACATTTTAATATGTTCAGCAGAAATTAAGGAAGAGACCTTCTTCAGGAGCAACAGTGTATAAAATCACTCTTCCTGACTGTTTAGTTTTAGAAGAAACAAGCCAGTATAAAACCCCCTTTTGCTCAAGTTCACAATTTCTGATCACATCTCTTTCCCAATATTTTATTAGTGATTCCACTTGCAAAGCAAGCCCAAACCTGCTCTGTTTTGCACTCCCTTTGCACAGATGCAAACAATTTAGCAATTGCAACTATTCAGCATGTTCCATTATCCATATGTTTCCTGTTTTAATCAGCATGGCAAATGACTAATTGTATAAACATACAACTTAAAAACTGAACAATATGGGAATGCGATAGAAAATCACTTCTGAGATGCCCCTACCCTCAGACTGACCTCATATTCATATATTTATTGCCTGTAAGCTTGCCCAGTTAGCTGGTTCACCTTTTTACTCCCTAAGAAATACGCTGAGTTGCAAAATTTGTGTCCTGCTGTAGAAATAACTGAGGACAGCATTTGATGTTCCCTGTTGCGTGACCAGTAGGTGCAGGTGCACGGACGATCAGGCTGTTGTATCAGAGCTATTATGTAATGATCCACAGTAAACTTTGGGTTTCTTCGCGTTCCAGTAGGTGATCCTTTTGAACTGGGAAGAACTGATCTCACAGTAAAAGAATTAACTGTATCAGGAAAGAATAAATGTTTGTATTTCCTGCATTTTATTCCTTTATTTTCTTGGTCAGATTAGTCAAGACTAAGGACTCTCTTTGTAACACTGATCAAATACAAAAGTGTCATTGAAGACAGCCAAGCTGTATTCTTCTTTGCCTTAATTTCCTAATACTCTGAAGTTCACAAGGAAGTAATGCATTTATGTCCTTTGGCACAAACAGAAATCTAAGAATGATCAATGACTAATAGCCTGCAGATAAATATGAATATGCTTAAAAATGAAAAGGAGCTATATAATAGGAAAAAATAAAAAAATAAAAAATAAAAAAATAAAAAAATGTGTAATGGTTCCCTCTCTAATGTGTAAGCTTACAGTTAGGAAAAGTAGTACTCATAGTCTTGATTTTATTTTTATCAAAAGTCCAAGTCAAAAGTCACTTCAAAAATGCAAATAGATGACATGCCTACTGTTCTAGGAAGGAAAGTGGAGCATTTTTATTTTCCCACGTTCCCCTACTTTTTGCAACCTCTCTAATACTAAAAATGTACAAATGTGAAGAGTATGTAAAGTGTATGTAAACCACACATATTGGCATCCAGACTTTCTGAATGCAGTATTTATGATTACTATAACTTTTGCAGATGCAGCCTTAGAGCGTACATGTGAGTCCTCAATGGTTTGGGATTCAAAGACATAAAATCTAACTTCCACTCTGAGCTCTGCATTCCAGACAAAGCACAAACTCATTGCTATACAGACACAATACAGCCTCAGTCTACAAATCTCACTAACAGTACTATCAATGTTTTGCAATTCAATAACAGGTACAATTGAAAATGACCGTTCACATGGCTTTTGAAAATGGAATCAGTGTTCCAAATGAAGCCCTGGAATCCCTCAAAGTCCTTTATGTTCTCTGCAGCATTTGTTCATGTCAGCTGTTTTATCTAAGGTGGAGAAATAAAGCCCTTATTAAAATCCTGTCTGTTCCTTGGTAAGTTATTAAGGAAATTAAAAATACATAATAATTACATAAGAATCATATTATTTTTTTTTTTTTAATTTCTATACACAGCTCTGTTTTTTATGTATTTTTACCCTATAGCCAGCTTTCAATTTAACTTATTTTTGGACTGAAAATGTGTAACTATCACAAATTATAAAAAAGAAGTTGATCTGCAGATCCTGGCACCAAGATGAGTTACAAGTGCTTAAAAATGTAAAGTAATAGCTGACCCAGCAGAATGGCTTTTGCTACAGCCTTTCTCTGATTAGACCACCTCTCTGGTAATTTCTCACTCATCTTCAGCTGTGTCCTGACCTTCCTTCTTCTGCCCATAAGCAAAACTGATTGTTAAAGAGAATCTTGTCTTTATGTTCTTGGTCTTGCTTCCACCCCATAGCCACTGGAAAAGAGTGGAGTCTGGAGACTGGAAGAGAAACTTTAATAGGAAGAAAATGAACTGGTTTTGCTGTCTATCAGGTGTCACCGTTTTACTGTGCTGGAGCGACAGTGAAGCAATGCAACAACAAATCTGTAAAAATACTACATTGTCCTTGTTCTTTCCTTCTTTGAAAGAAATTTTGTCTTGCAGTCACCTCTTGGATACCCTCTTTCATCCCAGTGCCTTAGTTTTCATGACAGAATTTGCATTCCCATTTCCATTCAGCAGAACAGTAGGACTTGTCGAAGAATGCAGCAGAAGCCCATTGCAATGCCACCACTTCCAATACCAGTGATTTCTGTACTTCCTCACAGGTGTTTGTCTTCCACAGGGGTGACAGGTGAATTGTGTGCAGAAGGATTGACTGAGGGTGGAACAGATACAAAGGCAAGTCTCCTCTTGGCTTCCTGTCTTCCTCTGACCGAACGTTGCCACTGCAGAACAGAGGCTGCTGGAAACAAATTATTCTTGTGCAGCCAGTCATTTGCTCAGTTTGGACAGCAGGCTTCCAGCACAAAGTCTTGAGCAATCTGCACTGGGAAAGCTATGTGCGTCTGCAGTACGGCTCGTTTTTTCAGAGGCTTCTGGTCTGAGCCAATTTGGAGTAGAGAGAAGTATTTTTTGAAAGACTGTTCTGGGTAGAGGATCTTCATTGTTAGTCTTATAGTAGCATGTTCTCTGAGATTTCCATCAAATTAGGTTTTGGACATAGATGCAGATAAGATTGTTATTGGGTTTCTTTGTCTGTATTTCTTTATGTCAACTTAGTATGGAACAAATCAAAGAAGCATACTGTACCCTTGTGCCTCTTTACTACTAATTAATTAATCTTTCCCTTTTTCTACATGAATGGGTGAAATAAATGTCATGCTCATGTAAGGCGATCAACAAGTTATCTTCTGGAACAACCATAATTTCATGATATGAAATCCAAGGTTACTCTGTACTGTAACCTAGTCATCAGCTGTCACCCAACTTCCGAGCATTTCTAACCAGTCCTACCTCACTAGTTGGGTATTTTTGTTAAATGCTCCAGGGAATTATATACATATTGTCAAAGTGTGACTTTTGCTTCAATATGTACATTAAAGATCCTTCACTTCAGAACTAGAACTATCAAGACTTCACGAGCTTCTTCCTCTAAGCCCAGAATGCACGTTGATGTGCTTGCATTCTGCTCTGCAAAATGGCATGGCAACTTTACAACAGCTACAGACTTCTGTGTAATAGCTTTTTACTTATTGTCAAACCCTCCTAAGATGCTTGCTTTTCCCATTAGTCTTGTTTTTCCCATTATTATTCCACTTCAAGAAATACATTTGGTTGTCTCTTTTCCTTTATCTGCACGTGATACTGCTACCTGTGTTTTTCTCAGATCTATTTAATGGCTGATCTTTGTCTCCACTTCTGTTATAAATCACTACATCTGTGAGACTTGGACTCACATTTTCAAACACATTGGTAATTTATTGATTTTCAAGATGCTTCTACTTTCTTTAAGAAGAAAGACCTGGATGTACGAGTCAAGTATCTCAAAAGCAATGACGGATGCAGAATTAATGAGAAAAACCACAAAGCAAATTGTCAGCTGATTCATAGCATACCTGATCATTTTACTTTCCAAGATATTAAAAACACCATTGCTGTGCTGGCCAAGAGGAAATGTGGAAATTCCCTTCAGGCTTAGAGTACTTATGACACTCAAGATACTAATGCTTATCTGGTATCTTTTTAATATTAAGTACCCTGTGTTCTTTTACCCAAGGTTAAGACAGGCAGTTTTTGAGCCAACAGACTACACTTGGGTAGTTAGCATACCAGATGGGCATCCTTATTCATTTATATGAAATTCTGAGATGGTTCACCTTGGAAATATAACAGCAGCATAGCTGTTAAACAGCCAGTCATGTCAGAGGCTTTGTTTGTTCAATTGACTGCTGCTTGTAAGCAATAATTATGGCATGACAGAAGGTGACAGACCAACATAATTTTTAGCTCATAACTCCAGTCTGTACGTGAATAGCTGGGATTAGTGTGAATGGGAAAGAACCACATAAGTATACTCAGTACATAAAAATATATAGAATCATGTTTGTCTGGTCTTCTTAAACCTGTCTATTAATTATGAAGCCACAGCACTGCTCCAAATGCTGTAGTTGACACCGTTTCTGTAAAGACAATACCTTTCATTAGACCACCTACACATAGTAGTACCGAGAAGGCTATTCTTGTGAAGAAGAGTTGTATAGAATAGCCTAAGTACCCTAAATCTGAGCAGATAAAATCATACCTATTAAAGAACACGTCTTTCTTTCATGAGGTAAGTGTAACAGCATTATCAAAATTCAGTCCTGACTTGGGGAACAACAAAACTGCACAAAAGAAAACATGAGCCATTGGGATGAGTACTCCGGCAAGCATATCCAGATTCTTCAGATTCTTTGCATAAAATCTACCCAGGCCATCATTTGCGGCTCCTATCTACTTCAGTGCAGCAAACTTTTTATTTATCCTCTGAGTATTTCTCAGGTTTTTCAGTCCTTCCCCAGACCTCTCCCCTTCACACGGTCCATCAAGCCCAGCTTCAACCAGAGAGGACACATTGCCCCCCTGAAGAACGCAAATTAATGGGAACAGTCCCTGCCACCTCATCCTATTAATACACTGTGACCAGTTTGCCGTAGGCATCTGTCCCTGGAGTGGAGCAGGAACTGTGAGCTGAAATGGAAGCCTGAGCGATGCATAAGCCTTAGGTATTGCAACCTGTTCCTTCCTTAGATCTCTACCTATCTACATATGGACAAGATTGTCAGGTATTGTTTTTTAACTTTACAATACCCATTAATCACTGAATAGAAAAAGTCAATTTGAAAGCAAGGAATGGATTTCCAAGAAAAACTGAGAGAAGCATTGGAAAAGCTGTTGTGAACAATAGCTCCCTCTTGTGTGTTCAAGAAGCAGCAGCAGGTCTGCGTCTGCATAGGCCTGAGCTTGGGAGCACGCAAATTTGCTCAACTTGTGAGGAAAGCGAACAATGCAAATGGGTTCCCCACGGGGTGACTGGACAGGAGTGAACGCCTGACAGTGGCTGCCCAAGCTGACGGCTTAGCTCTGCTCTAGGTATATCGTGAGCTTTGTTGTGCAGGGTGGAAGTAAATTTCCGTAATGAAAAACTGTTTAATGCTGTATGATATCATGCTTATTTCACAAAAAAGCAAGGAGGGAGGGAGGGAGGGGGAGAAGGGGGGGA